>NW_006921956.1:1616154-1633485 GCF_000298275.1 Orycteropus afer afer
GAGTGTCCTTGGGTTGTTGGAAAGCAGAACGTGTTCTTAAGCCCCCGGAATCTGTGAGAGTGCTGTCTCTTTAAATATCCAAAATAGTCAAGCCGCTTTTAAACCTTCAAACTGGCAATGCCCTCTGGACCTGCGAAAGTCCATAGCTCAGCCCACCTTTCTCTTCACATTCTCCATTTATTTCAGCCACCAGAGCAGTCCTCTGTGCGGTCCCTGGCTAGCGGAGCTGAATTTTAGGTTAATTCTTATGTCCTACCACCATTCGGGAATCTCCAAGCTGTCTGTGCCGTGCTGTCAGGATTGCTGCCAGACTGTAGCAATCCTTTTTTGGTATTTTCATACAAATTTTTCTGCTAGTTGTGGTTTAGTCCACTTCTATATCCTTCCCTTCAAGGCTCAGGGGTCCAAGATTATCTTCTGTGTCTGTGTTAATTGGTTTCCCTTATCTTTGTTGAAGAGGGTCTGTGCAGTCTTTCTGCCTAGTCTGCCACTTGCCAGAACTCTTCCAAAGGTGTTTCTTATATAAGAGAAGCAGACCACATACCCAAAGGCAGCCACTCATCTGCTCACAGTAGATTCCACCGTGGACTTGATTACCAGTCTTATCATGGGGAATACTACATCCAGCTGCCCAGCCAGTCAACCAGGCCTGCCTAACTTGACACACAAACTTAACTACCACATCTATCAAGATAGGAGAGTTTGTGCTGAGGAAACCAACAAACCTCAAATCTAAGAGGCTCTCAATAACAAAAATTTGTTTCTTTCCAAAGCCACATCACAGTTTGGCTGGGGACACTTGCTCCTCTTTACTTCATTCTGGGACTCTGGTATGCAGAAAGCCTGTTGAGACAGGGTCGAGCGTTACCAACTAAAGTATACCTTATGCACATGCACTGGATACAACAGCTCTTTATTTACACAGAGAGGAGATAGAGCAAGGTCAGCTTCAATAATGGGCATTGGTTATCCATGGCCAGCAGGTTACTCCCCACAGCCACTGATGCAGGGATGATAGTCTTCATGCACCCTACTTGTACTGCAAGAAAAAGGGGACTTTTTCTCTCCCTGCTGGGAATAGATATAGCAGTGGGGTTGACCAGGTGGTATATGACATTCACACTTAGGCAGGATAAGGAAAATGTATTGTATAACCAGTACAGGGAGAGAGTTTCTCCTACAAGAAAGAAGAAACAGAGGCAGAGGAAGGCTCAATTTCTAGCCTCCATTATCAAGGAGTTGATGAAGAATATTGAATATACCATGGACTGACAGAAGAATGAACAAATCTGTCTTGGAAGAGGACCAGCCAGAATATTCTTTAGAAGTGAGGATGGTGAGATTTTGTCTCACTTAATTTGGATATGTTACCAGGAGGGACTGATCTCTAAAGCAAGACACTTTGCTTGGTAGAGGGTCAGTGAAGAAGAGGAAGACACTTGGAGAGACTCTTGGAAAGTTGGATTGACACAGGGGATGGAGAAAAAGGCTGAAACATAGCAATGATTGTGAGAATGGGGCAGGACCATACAATGTTTTGCTCTGTTATTCATAAAGTCCCTGTGAGTTGGAGTTGAATGGATGCCTTCTAACAACAACATCAGCACTTTCTGGGATTGTCCAGTCTCAAAGTCTCTGATTAGCCAGTCCAGGTTGGGGTCAGAAGATACAAAATAACCTGATTTTCCACTTTCCCAATGAAGCCACTATCTGGAACTTTTCCAGTTGCATAATCAAAGGGGGGAAGAGCTCTAGAGGGTGGCACACTAGCACTTATATGCATCATCAAGCAAGGGGCACGTGATATTGTGCTTGCAACTTATTGGCTAGAGCTAGACATATGACCCTTTGCAATCACTCAGGAGCTCAGAAATGTAATCCTGGAAGGTGAAGACCCATAAATATTTGGTGAACTTCACTAATGATAACAATGGACTCTTTCAGATCTGGGTATAATTTAGGGTTTGGGGCAGTTAATAATGATATGCTTGACTCTGGACAAGCAGCTTACCTGCTCTGAGTTTTGACTTCCTCTTCTTTAGAAGGAAATGCTTCTTTCTTCTTCAAATCTTTTTTATAAACAATTATTGCCTAATACCTCATCTGATAGACTTCATTTGCTGCTACTCCTTGGTCCTTAATAGTTGGATGTGTATATCTGATCTCCCCCATAACAATATAAGCATGCTCTACTGACCTGAGCTCCTCCAACAGAGGAGCATTAAGGAGCTCTGGGTATAGTGGTTAAAACATTTGGCTGCTAATCCAAAGATCAGTGGTCTGGATTCACCAACTGCTCTGTGGAAGAAAGATGGGGTGGTCTGCTTTGTAAAGATTTACAGGCTTGGGAACCCAGTGAGAGTTGTTATGAGTTGGAACCCACTCAATGGCTGCGGGTTTGGTTTTTTGGTAATAAAGGAACCAGTTAGGTAGAAACTAGTTCTGCACAAGCTGTCAACAGAACAGGCAAATATATTTGTTTCTTTGGCCTTTGTTCACTAAAGAAAGAAAGAAAAAAAAAAAATTATAAGGGACTTGATTTGAGTTCTCAGGGCTGACAGTAAGAAACTCACTTTTGTCTCAGAAAAATTGCCTTATAATTACATGAAAAAAATGTCCTTTATTTTTTTCAAAGAGTATTTCATTTAGTTGATTCTTTTCAATAAGGTAACTATGCATGAGTCAATGAGTTGTATGGGTACTATGGATTTGGTAATCATGCTCCAATTTCTGCTGGGTCATTTTTAATTGACTCCTTAGTTGCATCTGCTGGTAAAGAACAGATTTATGCACTGTTTGTCTTCAGATCAATGAGCATTACAAGCAATCAGGATAAAGAGTTACAAAGGCCCCGTGTTATCTTTCCTTGGGCATAAAGCAGACCACTGGCTTCAGAGCGGGGTAAGTTACTCATCTGAATATTGTTGATTTAGGCCCATCTGAAGAGTTGGCCATACTGATCTCGAATAAAACTGGCTCGATTAAATATTTCTCTGCATCCAGATCCTTTCTGTGCTTATTAGGGCTTTTGCGTGCCATGAGCTCAATAATCTTATATGCATCACAAGAACGGTCTGCGTCATAAATAGCCATCATTAATGGAAGCTAATTTCACACTTAGTTTGCAATTACTCATCTCCATAATTCAGACAATGTGTATTCTTTAACCAGATGTGAAGTTTTATTGTACTTCATGTGACTATTTAATATTGAAGTTTTATTTTAAATATATTTTGTTGCTGTCTGGGTTAACACTTGTTTAACCATCTTTAAGCTGCATTTTAAAATATTTTCAACTGCAGATAAAATTAGAAAACTTCAAAATCAGTGTATTTTGGGTGCTGCACAATTAATCATGCCTTTTGGATCAAGACGATTATTTATTGAAATGTTGACCCAAGATAGCTGGCTAGGGACAAATGTCATACTTTGTTTTTTCTTATCTTTGGAATTGAATCATTGATTCCAGAAGAAAGGGCCCACAGTGCTACAGAAAGCTAGGAACTGTGAGGCTGTAGGATCAGTCTTTAATTGTTAGTTTGATTTTCTCATGGCTACTTTACATACTTCATAAACTCTGTATAACTCTCTTTAGTTTCCAAACACCTCAGGCCTTTGCATGTGCTGTTTTTCTGCTAGAGAAAGCTGTCTCCATTTCCTCTTCTAACTAACTCTGAGTCACCAAATTTGAAAAACTCATCTCAAGCATACCCCTTCCAGGATCCCTTCCATGAACTCCTCATTTTGACTTTCCAGTTCTATGTTCAAATAGATATCTCTGTCTTAGATCCTCTCTCCGTGATTTGTATGTCAGTTTGTGCCACTAGAATGCCAACTCCAGTATGGCAGGTACCCTGTGTTATTTAGCTCTTTACAGTCAGTTCTTGGTCATGGCATTGATTTCATAAATATTTGTTGAGTGAATTAATATTTGTTGAGTAAATGGGTGAATAACATAGAACCATAACTTTTTTTTAAGTTTCCTTTTTTTTGCTGTTGATTTGGCTGTGACTCATGGTGACTTTATGTTTAATAGAAGAAAAGATGGTTATTGATATGTCTGACTCCATTGTTTTGTCCACTACTTTAATCCATCTTATTGAATCCCTCTTCCCCAACTCTCCACTTTGCCAATCATGAATTTCTTTTCTTTGTGTTCACTTCTGATGACGTGTCCAAGGTAAGCAAGTTGGTGTCTAGCCATCACCCTCACATCCAAGGGACATTCTGCCTGTATTTCTTCTAAGACTGATTTGTTTGTCCTTCTGATAGTCCACACTATATTCACAATTCTAGTGCATCAGCTCTTCTTCTGTTACCTTTTCGTTATCCATTTTTCACATGCTTATGAGGTGATTGAAAAGACTATGGCTCAGGTGAGGCACACATTAGTCATCAAAGTGATATCTTTGTGTTTTAGAACTTTAAAGGGGTTTGGCAGATTTCCCCAGTGCCAAACATCGTTTGAGTTCTTGACCACAGCTTCCATGGCTATTGATTGTTGATCCAAGTAGAATGAAATCATTGAATACTTCAGTTTCTTCTTAAACTATATTTATGTTGTTGTTGTTATTATGTACCATCGACTCAGACCTGACTCATAGCGACCCTTCCTTGGGTTTCCAAGGCAGTATCACTACAGAAGTAGATTGCCCCACCTTCCTTCCAAAGAGTGGCTGGTGGGTTTGAACCACCAGCCTTCTGGTTAGCAGTCAAGTGCCTTAGGCACTATATTTATTTGTTGTTGTTGTTATGTGCTGTCAAGTCGGACCCAACTCATATTTATAGGAAATATTAATTGCTAATGCATATGAAACACTATGTGCCAGAAATAGTTCTTTGTATTTTAACTGTGGTAACTTGCTTATTTTTCATGAAGGTAGTATACATGGGTACGGTTATTATCCCCAGTTCATGAAGGAGACAACTGAAGCACTGAGAGGTGAATTAACTTGTTCAGTGTCACACAGCCAGTAAGTGATGGAGCCAGCTTTCAAATCTAAACAGTCTAGCTCCAAAGGCAGCAATTCAAACCCCAAGCAACAGTGAATATTTCTAATGGACAATGAAGAAAACAAACTGAAAACAAAATTTCTTCTTCCTGTGCTTACTTATGGCTGTTCTTCTCAGCTCATGCAGAAAATAAAACAGTAACCTGTTTCTGTATTTATTGTAGCTTTAGTAATTTCAGCTTGTAAATTTGCTTTGAAAGCCCTACTGTTTAAATATTAATCAAAGCCATGGAACCTTCCAAGCAAGTGCTGTCGGAGAAAGACGACATTAGTTAGATTTTTACTTGCTGACAAGTTAAAAGTAAGCTTATAGTAATTCTTCTACCTCCTGGAAATATGTCAGTTTCTAAGCTCATCATAGGATTCAAAAGAAAATTTTGGCACTCAAAATTAAAGTAGATATATATATAAACTTTAGCAAATAAATTTAAAAATGATTATCTGCATTATTAAAGATTTACAAAAGAATCCTTTGACTATGTAATTTTAAAATGGTTTTCAAGTGTAAGTGATTTTTCCCATGTTTATATTAATAAACTAATGGATATAACTTCATACATCTTCCTGGGAATATCTTTGCCTATCCTTTTTTGAGACTTCTAACATATTATGAAATAAGTTTTTGACTGAAAAGCTTTAATGTATTAGAAAAAAAATATGTTTTCATATTCACTAAAGAAATGTTTTAAGCAAACAAATACACAAGGATACACTTAAACTTTTTCTCAAACCAAACCAAACAAACCAAATTCACTGCTACCAAGTCAGATTTGACTCATAGCAACCCCTTCTTGGGTTTCTGAGGTGGTATCACTACAGAAGTAGATTGCCCAACCTTCCTTGCGAGGAGTGGCTGGCGGGTTTGAACCAACAGCCTTCTGGTTAGCAGTCAAATGCCTTAGGCACTATGCCACCAGAGCTCCTATACTTTTCCCCAGATGATAATATTTACAAAAATTTTGTTTTGTGGCTCACTTATTGGTGATAGCATTTGGGACACCTTGTTTGACTTTGGACCAATTACTTTTATTATTTTTGGCCCCTTTTGTTATCTGCAAAAGAGAAGCAATAATAGGACTTACTCTGTGAAGTTAAAACATTTAGAACAATTAGTGCGTGGCAAGAGAAAGACTTCAATAGATTGTTGGCATTATTATTATTGACTTTAGGAAGGTGGTTTCATAACTGGATAGGCATTTGACGAATGACAAATATTTTATTTTTATGTCAGGTTATCTTCTGTGACTCAGACCATCATTTGGAGATAATGATAAAACTCTTACATCAAGGTCTTTTGCATAAGGCTTGATTCAAATTGCCTTCCTATTACCCTCCTGGGAGCTCTGGTAGCATAGTGGCTAAAGCACTTGACTGCTAACCAGAAGGCTGGCGGTTCCAACCCACCAGTCACTCCTCGGAAGGAAGGTTGGGCAATCCTACTTCCGTAGTGATACTGCCTCGGAAACCCAAGGAGGGGTCGCTATGAGTCGGGGCCGACTCGACGGCACATAACAACAACAACAACATTACCCTCCTGGCAGGTGTTAAAAGATCCTCAGATTATTTCCACTTTAAATAAATGATGTTTCCTCATGTTTAGAGTTCCACTCATTCATATGCCTTTTTACCTCCCACACTGTGTCAACAGAAACTTGCATGATATTTTCTATGGATTGCATTGTATAGCATTTATTTTATATTTATTTATTTATTTATTTATTTTGCAAGGTTGGTGGAGAGCTCCGTTACTATCTGACACCAGGATTTAGAAGCTGAAGGGAACAGTGGAGCATTTGTCTGGGCATGCTGTCTGCCTCAAACACGTCAAGAATGTGATTGGAATGGTTTTGCCATCAGTGGAATGGTTCTAGCGCCACACATCAGCCCTTCCTCTTGGTATGTGTGAAATTCCTACGGTTTTAAAAATAACAGTGATGTTATGGGCTCTCATTCTAACAAATTGAATCCTACCCAGAATTATAATAAATAAGATTTGTATAATGATGACATTTTAAAATGAGCCTTGAGTGTCTCCGACCAGAAAGTGGTAATGACTAATTTTACATTGTAAGTAATAACCATTTGTTAGTGAAGACCGAACTTTCATGCTTAGATTCCCATCGTTGTTTTTATGATAACTGCCCAGAGTCTCTGTTTAGTTATGATGCCAATTTGTTATTTCATGTAATATTAACAACTCATCACATAAAATGAACACTGAGCTAATTTTCTGCAAGTCTGAGAGTAAACACTGAGTTATGGTTAACGCCTTAGAGGAATTCACTTCAGAAACTTGCAGTTCTCTTCTCAAGTCTTCCCATATTCAAAACAGTATCCATCATCCCCATGTAGATGCATAAAACCACAAGTGAAACAATTAGTTTCTTTTCTTTAATATGGCTAGAGATTCCATTTTTATTATTAGCACTATAACAGTGTGGATAAATTAAGTAATCTATTGGTCTTAATGGTATCTTACAGCTACTAGTTCTACAGGTTAATTAGATACAGCATTAAAAGAAGACATTGCTGACTACATTTTATGATTCCTGAACAACAGCTCTGTTGAAGCCATACTTTTTGGACTATTTAGCCAAGGTGGAGATATAGTTCATGATAGACAATGGTGACAGCATAAAAGTCTAATTACTGCTGCTAGAGTGCTTGAACATCTTCATTGCTTGGTGGTTTCCAGTAGTTATTGCAGTCTCTTCACGACAGGAGTCTGTTCCTCCTTTCCTCTCCAGATCTGACGGAACCGAATAAGGAGCACAGCAGGAGTGGCAGAAGCATCATCAGCCGGCTGACTTCTGGCAGCTGGGTTTTCTGGCTGAGCCTTGGGGAAACGGAACCTACATTTGTCTCCAAGATGAGCAGGCCATGGCGAAAAGGAACTGTGTGAGAAAACATAAGCAAACGTTAGTGTCATCCTGGCCACATTTGGTTTGGTCCTTCCCTGCAGGGTCTTCGTTATTCTCTTCCACCCACATTTAAATTACAACAATGGCAGCAGTAATTGTGAACTTCTTTAGTTGTCGTTGGTGTGATTTGAAGTCCCTAGGTAGCAAATACAGTTAAGCACTTGACTACTAACTGTAAGGTTGACAGTTCAAACCCATCCAGAAATGCCTTGGAAGAAAGGCCTGGTGATCTACTTCTGAAAGAACATAGATATCCAAAGACATTTCACAATGTTGTGGAGTACAGTTCTGCTCGGAAACACATGGGAATCAACTGGATGGTGCCTATCACTGGGTCTTTGTCCCAGCCTCCACCTTAGACTTATTTTTTCCAAGAATCCACTCACTCACCTTCCCAGCATCTGAAATCATGGTGTTTTATGACATAATAGATGGGAAATGATGCATATACTTTCTCGTGGTCTTTATTTAAAGAAAAAAAAATAATAATAATAAAGAAGAAGAAGGATGACCATGCTAGGTGATTGTCTGGCTTTGGAAAGCCATCAGCAGCTGGCAATTGTTAGAGAATGACTCAGCTGTCTGGTTCTACCTTTCAGACAGATTTAGGTAAACTGGAGACAGAATCAACACTAAGAGTATTCACACAACACTAACATGATTCACACATAGGCATGCCTGGATCAGTCAATTCCCATCAGCCCATAGGAAGGGCACATATCCATGATTACATCAGACAAATGCTACCTTTTCACTGATGAAAGCCTGTCAATTTAAACTTCCTACAAAATGCTTAGGCTGCCCAGTTCTAGACAAGCGTATAAACTAAATAATTAGAATGCACTTGTTTTAACTCTACGTTTATTCACACATTAGTTCTATGCTTATTTCATTCATTTATTAAGTGCCTGCTACATGACAGGTGCCATGCTAGGCAGTTAATGATGATTTAGGAACATTTATTCATTCTGCCAATAAGCAAACAGAAAGGTTAGTGGCTTACTCTGGAGACCACCTTACAGCCAAATAATAGATGGTACTATAAAACAAACATCATGAAGAATGTGCCCCTCAGAGCAATCAACTCTATGAGACCAACAGGGCACCATTTGCCTAAAACCAAAGATGAGGAGACAGGGAGAAGGAAAGAGGAGGAAAGAAAAGGGAAATCAGGGAGGAAATAAGGAGAGTGCTATCACATTGCATGATAGCAACTGGTGGCATGGAGCAATTTGAGTATGAATTATTGATCGGAAAAACTAATTTGCTATGTAAATTTTCACCTAAAGCACAATAAAATGTTAAATAAGCAAACAAACAAATAAGTAAATGGCTTCCCCCAACTCACACTGCTATTTTAAACTAGAGAAGAGACTAAACCTGGTATCTGTTAGTGCATTTTGCATTAAATCCATAGACTTTTTCTTGCATTTTGATTTTATATTATTCAGTGTATTTTAGAATACTAACTGTGTAGTATATGGTAAGTACCTTTCATACTTCTAAGCTACAGTTCTAATATCTGAGATTGAGAATAATTTGTGCTGAGAATAACAGGGAAGAAGAATAGAAATATCCTTGTGCCAGGCTTGGAGACATTGATCCCTAGTCTCCTGTCATGAAAGACAAATACATGTCTTTATTGTTTATTTAGGAGTCCCCAGATGGTGCAAACTGTTAAAACATTTGGCTACTAGTCAAAATGTTGGCAGTTTGAGTCTACTCAGAGGTGCCTTAGAAGAGAAGCTAGGCAGTCTACTTCTGAAAAGTCAACCCTTGAAAACCCAATGGAGTGCAGTTCCCTTCTAACACACACGGGGTCACTATGAGTCAAAGCTGACTGGACAGCAAGTGATGGTTATTGTTTATTGAAACCAACATATTGTTATAATCTCATTTACAATGAAAAGTTGCTAACTGACACAGGTAGGTAAGAAAAGTAGTAAAATGGTAGAAGAAAGCTAAAAGTTTATAAACGTTTTCCAAATATAAACCTATGCTGAAGATATTTTAGTTTTGAAGAGGAGGGTCTGTTTCGAATTTATATAATGTGGTTTACTACCAGAAGTATTAAGGGACTCTAATTACAAAATTGTTCACTTTATGACACAATGTCAAGTGTAGCCACTTTAAAAACAGCGTCATAGAAGGACGGTGGTGGAGGTTTTGTGAAGTGTGTGGGTCAATGAGGATACGTAGCTAAGGGAACATCCCATGAGAAGGCTAGCTTGGGTTTTGTAATTTTCCAATATGAAAGAAGTGGTGCAAGATTAAATTCCCTTGCATTTTCCATATCAGGAATAGCTTGTAGACATCTGTTTCCAAGAATACCAGTGTTAAGTCACAAATATTAGATCCATTCCACAAAGCATCTTCATAGAATGTAAAATAAAATGTGACACTCTATGTAAACCCATGTATTGTCCCTAATGATGGCTAACAGTTGTTAAACACTATTTTCTGAACACTGTGCTAATGCTTTTCATGTATTACTTATTAAAGCCTCATACCCTCATGGGATTTGCTGTGGTTAGGTGTCATTGAGTTGGCTCTGACTGATAGTGATCCTATGTACAACAGAACAGAACACTGCCCAGACCTATCCATTCTCATGATTGTGGCCATGCTTGAGTCCATCATGCTAGCCACTGTGCCATGAGATAGGACTCTTAGTATCTCCTTTTGATATATGAGGAAAATATGGCTTGGGGAACCAGAAACACTTGCTTAACTACCCAGTGATTAAGCATAGAAGCCAGGATTTCATGTGACAAGTAAGTTATA
Organism: Orycteropus afer afer; assembly: GCF_000298275.1. Classification (NCBI taxonomy): domain Eukaryota; kingdom Metazoa; phylum Chordata; class Mammalia; order Tubulidentata; family Orycteropodidae; genus Orycteropus; species Orycteropus afer. The sequence continues at coordinate 1,626,872 of NW_006921956.1, forward strand.
CTGTATTCCGTGCTATGAAAAAACACCAAATCAAACTTACTGCCATCAAGTTGGATCCGACTTACAGTGACCCCTCCTTGGGTTTCCGAGGCAGCATTACTACGAAAGTAGACTGCCCAACCTTCCTTCCGAGGAGTGGCTGGTGGGTTTGAACTGCCAGCCTTCCAGTTACCAGTCAAATGCCTTATGCACTACACCACCAGACCTCCCTTTTGTGCTGCACTGTCCTGTAAAAGTATTGCACTTTTCAAGCACTTTTATATGACTAGGACCCTGTTGTACACAGGGTTACTATGAGTCAGAGCTGATTTGATGACACCTAACAAGAACAACACCACACAAAATAGACATTTTCTAATATGATTGATTGTTACATATTTTCTAGAACTTGATGGCCTAGGGTTTCTGATCTGTTGAAAATGAGGAACAACCAGACCATAATCAGGAAGGACAGACAGAGTAGAATTAGAGGTGAGACATTGTATGGATCAGCTGAGTTTTTCCTTCTATCCCATTCTCCTGTGCTGTTAGTAACACACCTGCAAGCTTAGGCTGGAAGGGAGAGGAACTCATGGTATAAATCAAGCCAATGCTTTTCCTTGGCACCTGGAGTATCTTTAATGACTATTTGGTCATATGGGAGGTTGTTGTTGTTGTTATGTGCCATCAAGTCACCCCCGACTCATAGCGACCCCTCCTTGGGTTTCCGAGGCAGTATCACTACGGAAGTAGGATTGCCCAACCTTCCTTCCGAGGAGTGGCTGGTGTGTTTGAACCGCCAGCCTTCTGGTGAGCAGTCAAGTGCTTTAGCCACTATGCTACCAGAGCACCTGGAGTATCTTTAATAACTATTTGGTCATATGGGAGGTAGAATAAATAAAATCTTTGGAATAGGATAAATCTCGGTTTAAATTCCATTTTGCCATTTTCTAGAGAGTCCTCATTCCAGTATCTACAAGTCTATGACAATAATGTCGCTGAAGTCCTTGAACTGGGCCAATAGCTCGTGCTCTACTACTTAACAAGAGCTTGATGTTTCAAACCCACCCAATATCACTGTGGAAGGAAGGCCTAGTGATCTGACTTGGGAAAGGTGATGGCCAAGAAAACTCTATGAAGCAGTTCTACTCTGTGACACATGGGGTTGTCACTAGTTGGAATCAACTCTACAGCAAATATTGCTTTTTTTTTTTTTTTTTTTTGAGAGACTTAGATATATTTATTTACATTTTTTGTGTGGTTATTTATTAACCACAATGCATGGCATAGAGAGAAATGATAAATAATAGTTACAGCTAAAATAGTCATAATAATACAGTATTTCTTCAATTAGTTATTATATTTAATATTAGTTTACTAATTACAGGTATGAGGATCTCTGGTAGCATAGTGCCTAAGGCACTTGACTGCTAACTAGAGGCTGGTGGTTCAAACCCACCAGCCACTCCTTGGGAGTAAGGTTGGGCAATCTACTTCTGTAGTGATACTGCCTCGGAAACCCAAGGAGGGGTTGCTGTCAGTCGGGTCTGACTCCACGGCACATAACAACAACAATTACAGGTACTAGTTTATTGCCTCAATTTGACCTTACAATCTCATCCTTCTGCTTTGGTTTTTATGTACCCACTAAGAGCTAGATGACTTTTCTTCATTTTCAGCTGAGAGGACTTATTTATCTTCATAATCATGGTTTAAAACAAACAAACAAAAGAGAATTTGGTCAATGTGCTTGTAAGGAAAATCAATTTATGTCTCTAGCAGACTACTATTTCCACTTAGATGTTACCATTTTTGCTGAAACTCTGGCTAAGAGAAAAGGCTATGATGAATCCTACTTTGGTTTTTTGTCCTTCTAAGATATACGTACATTAGACTTCAAGGAAGAATTTGTTGATGTACAGAAGCAATGTTTTCCCAAACGAAATCATGCACTGTCAAAAAGGGCAGTTCTGTATGTGTGTATGTGTGCGTGCATGTGTGTATACATGCTGCATCATTGTGGGTTTGTACATTAATGGATGATTGTGTGTTTGTGAGTATATGACGCTAGTAGTTTCATTTCAGGTCTCTCATGCAAATGGGAGGCATCTGTTTGTAGGACCAATCAAATGCAGAGGTTTTACTTTGCCAAGTCTTAATTCAGTACTTTCCAAGACCACCTGTTATTGAAAGTTTACAACAGAAGTGGAGGGAAAGAAAGGAAGAGACAAAACTAAAAAAAAAAAAAAAAATGTGCATTAGGTTCAACTGCTTTCTATAAATCCTGAGATAATGAAACAAATCACAAAATAAAGTCAGAGTTAGTCTTCAATTTTTATAGCTTGTTTTTAACTGAATCTCACATCTTCTCAGGTTCCAACATGAGATACTGTATTTTGGGAACACAAAGCTATTCCTGGGCCTATGAATTCTCATCTGTACATTTTGCAAAAGGCTACATATTTTCCACCTCTATGAGTGGGAGATATTTCTTTCTGTAGTTGGTCTTGCTCTATATAACTCTATCTAAAAGCCTAATATACTACTTTTCATCAAGTAGGTGGGCAGCTATGAGCAACATCCTCCTTAGAGTCAGACAGAACATTGTGAAGGCACACTTAGCTCTTCCCTCGCAACAGGACTTATTTTAAGAACGTGAAGTGGGAATGAAAGAGCTGGGAAGACGTGGGATTGGAAATTATAACCAAATCAGGAGCCTACAAAACTACACGTTATTCTCAGATCAAGCCATCAACTTTAGGAGAGTTTATTGGGTGGATTTATAAAAGTTTACCTTGGTCATATGGATTTCCTGCTCTCAAGGTAGTGAACTGTTCTGTAGTCTGTGAAGCAAAGTGGTTATCAAGGCCCAGAATCTATCTGACATTCATGACCACACTGCTCTGTCCTCAAGGGCTCCCAGGAGTCTCTCAAAGAGTCTAACTAACTACAAAGAAGATATTCAAACACTAAGAGTACAAAGGTAGTTACTGTAGGAAATACCAATGCTCTAATTGGAGGTAGAGGAATAGGGAGTGAATTACTATAATTAGTGGGAACACAGCAAGAGAGGAATGTGACTCAAGGCATTGTTATCTAATATGGTGGTATCTCAGGCATTGACAAGCAGATAAATTATCTGATTATTTTCTTGCCAATGCAGCAATAAAGGTAGCACTTTTTCTGTGCAAGGAAATTGAGCACAAAGCTTAGTTAATTAAAAATAAATCCCACCTTTTTCATCTCACCCACTCTTACATTATATATCAGTAATTACTGCATTACTGAGTGCATGCAGACTGAGAAGCAGATGAAAATCATAAGTGAAAGTCCATTGTTAAATTTGTGGAAACAGAGCATTCTAAAGGGCTATAAATCAGATTAGAGCATTTTAATTCTCAATGTGTATTTAGAGAGCCACTTACATTGGTATCATCTGGTGTGTTGATCAATACTTCCTATTCCTGGTTCCCAATCCATACCTATAGAATTTGGATATTGAGGAAATCCCACTTTTAACAAGCACCTCTCAACATGTTCATTAGGTTTGGAAACCACTGCTGAATCATATATTGCCCGTAAAGCCATGGAAGTTGATGAGAAAGACGCTTCTTCAGCTCCCAGATATTCCACCCCTGTCGCTGTGGATGTGTTTTTTCTTGTACTTTAGTCAGCATTGTATTTGAGTCAGCAACTTTGGTCATGCTCCTCCAACAAGCTCATGACCCCTGTTGAGCTCAGTGTTCACACCAGGTTTAAAGGTAATTTAAAGAAGACCGTTTGCTACACTAATGGCCTGCTATAAAGAAGGGGGCACTACACATTCATTCTTTACACTTGTGGATAACTTTCTTTTTGTTATAAGCAAGAGAATCACATTCCAAATAGCTCAAGTCAAGAAAAGGGAGCATGTGGCAAGAAAACATGGGGCTATCATAAACACAAGAGCAGGAGTATAGTCAGGCCTCTTGGGTCTGTAGAATTAAAACTGAAAAACATTTCATTTTCCTTTTGTTCTCCCTTCCTTTCCTTGTTCACACTTTCCCTCCTTCCTTCCTTTTTTATCAACAAATACTCATTGGGTCTTTCTCAGAGCTCCAAGTGTTAGGAATACACCAGTGAACAAAACATGCAAAATTCACTTCTCTTATGGATCCTATGATTTTGTGTGTATACATGTCCATGTATGTGTGTGTTGTGTACGTGTGCAAATAGATAGTACACAAATACACAGGTAAAAGACAGGTATGTGTGGCTTAACATCCATGATAATTTCTGTGAAATAGGATGTAATGTGAGTTGGATAGTGTGTGAACACCCTTTTAAAATCATATGGGAGCTCACTTCCATTTTTCCTTGTTGCTGATGCTGAAGCTGCTGATAGAAGCTGGAAGGATGGGAACTGGCAGTGGAGCCTGAGAGGGTAGCCAGGAGTAGGGCAGTGGAATGAGAGGAAGCAGAGAGCAGAGCTGGCTCAGTTCCACCTGCTGTTGCACCCACCTGAGCAACAGGAGCAGCCCACCTGCCCACGGGGCAAAGCCGAGAGCCCACGCTCAGAGCCATGTCCTTTGCTTCACCTGCCTGTATCCCACCAATGGTCTAGTGCTGAAAATTCTGGGTTCGGGGTCTTTAATACTGTGGTTGTTGTTGTTAGGTGCCATTGAGTTAGCTCCAACTCATAGTGACCCTGAGTATAACAGAATGAAACACTGCCCGGTAGTGTGACGTCCCCACAGTCCTTGCTACACCTGAGCCCATCATTACAGCCACTGTGTCAATCCATCTTGTTGGGCGGCTTCCCCTTTTTCATGGACCCACCGCTTTACCAAGAATGATATCCTTCTCCAGGGAATGGTCCTTTCTGATACCATGAGCAAAGCAGGTAAGATGAAGCCTGGCCTTTCTTGCTTCCAAGGAGCATTCAGCTGCATTTCTTCCAGGACAAATTTGTTAATTCTTCTGACAGGCTACGATGCTTTTAGTATTCTTCACCAACACCACAACTCTAAAATATCAATTCTTCTCTGTCTTCCTTATTCATTGTTGGGCTTCCAACAATGCATATGAGGCTATTGAAAATGCCATGGGTTGGGTTAGGTGCACCTTAGACTTCAAAGAGACATCTTTGCTCTTCAGCACTTTAAAGAGATCTTTTGTAGCAGATTAGCCCACTGTAATACATCCTCTGATATCTTGACTGCTGCTTCCATTGGTGTTGATTGTAGAACCAAGTAATATGAAATCTTTGACAACTTCAATCTTTTCTCTGTTTATCATGATGCTGCTTACTGGTCTAATTGTGAGGATTTTCATTTTCTTTATGTTGAGGTGTAACCCATATGGCAGACTGTAGTCATTAATCTTCATCGGTAAATGCTTCAAGTCATCTTTACTTCCAGCAAACAAAGTTGAGTCTTCTGCATATCATACATTGTTTGCTAATGAATCTTCCTCCAATCCTGATGCCATATTCTTCTTCATATAATTCAGCTGCTTGGATAATTTCCTCAGCATACAGATTGAATAAATATGGTGAAAGGATACAACCCTGACACACTCACTTCCTGATTTTAAAGCATGCAGTATCCCTTTGTTCTGTTTGAATGACAGCCTTCTGGTCTGGGTACAGGTCACAATGAAGTGTTCTGTAATTCCCATCCTTCACAATGTTATCCATAAATTGTTATGATCCACACAGTCAAATGCTTTTGCATAGTCAATAAAACATAAGTAAACATCTTTCTGGTATACTTTGCTTTTAGCCAAGACCCATCTGACATCAGCAATGATATCCCTGGTTCCATGTCCTCTTCTGAATACAGCTTGCATTTCTGGAAGTTCCCTGTCAATACAATGCCGCAAACGTTTTTGACTTATCATAAGGAAGATTTAACTTGCCTGTAATATTAATGATATTATTTGATAATTTCCTCATTCTGTGGGATCACCTTTCTTTCTTTTTTTATTATTTTGATTTGGGTGAAGATTTACAGAGCAAATTCACTTTCCATATAGCAGTTTACATATACTTTGTCTCATGACATTGACCACAGTTTACCACAATGCAACAGCTCCCCTCCCACTTTCTCCCCATAGTTACCTCTTCCCAGTGTCCATCCCTCCATGGACTCCTGCCCCCTAAGCTGTCTCCCTGTGCATAGGCAGCCCTTCTTTTTCAATGATTGTTCTCTCCAAGGAGTGTTTCTACCTCAGGTAAATATTCAACTCACATACTTATCTTCTGTTTGGCTGGAAACCACAGGTGTGGGTTCAATTCCAGACCTGAAGGGCAGCTAGGGGCCATAGTCTCAGTGGTTCCATGAGGCTCTATTGGACCAGCAAAACTGGTCCCCCCCCCACCTTTTTTTTTCTCCAAATGATTTTGAGTTTTGTTCCACATTGTTTTCCCTTTCTATCAAGGATCTGCTACACAGATCCCCTTCCAAGTGGATGACAGTGGTAGCTGGGCACCATCTAGTTCTTCTGGTCTCATAGTCATATATCATATAGGCTGCAGATCGGATAGTGTACCAGTCACTAGGACTAATTGTTTCCATGAATTTTGATTTTCTTCATTCTTCTTTGCTCTGGACAAGGAGAGACCCATCGTTGCATCTAGATGGCAGCTTGCTAGC
>NW_006921956.1:1635050-1635598 GCF_000298275.1 Orycteropus afer afer
TTCTCTTCTGCTGTTTGTGCATTTTGAGTTATGCTTGAAAGTCTATTTATGCCATATATTAGGGCTCTTAAATTTGCCCCTAGATTTTCCTTGTGGAACTATATAGTTCCAGGTTTCACATTTAAGTCTTTGATCCATCTGGAGTTTGTTTTTGGGTATGATGTGAGGTACAGATCTTGTTTCATTTTTCTGCAAATGGATCTCCAGTTTTGCCAGCACCATTTATTAAACAAACATTCTCTTCCCCATTTAATGGATGTGGGCCTTTGTCAAAGATCAGCTGACTACAGGTCGATGGATCAATTGCTGGGTTCTCAGTTCTATTCCATTGGTCTATTTATCTGTCGTTAAACCAATACCAGGCAGTTTTGACTACTGTGGCTGTATAGTAGGTTTTGAGATCGGGCAGTGTGTGACCTCCTACTTTGTTTTTCTTCTTCAAAGGTGCTTTGATATCTGAGGTCTCTTTCCTTTCCATATAAAGTTAGTGATTGGTTTTTCCATATCTCTAAAGAATGTTGATGGGATCTGGATTGGGATTGCATTGA
>NW_006921956.1:1635698-1664411 GCF_000298275.1 Orycteropus afer afer
CATGGTATGTTCTTTCATTTATGTAGATCTCTTATCGTTTCTTTTCTTTTTTTTTTTTTTTTCTCTCTTATCGTTTCTTGAAGTAATTTTTTATAGTTTTCTTTGTAGAGGTCTTTTGTGTCCCCGGTAAGATTTATTCCCAAGTATTTTTTTTGGTAACTATTGTAAACAGTATTGATTTCCTTATTTCTTTTTCAGCAATCTCTTTGCTGGTGTAGAAATACAGTCTCTTTTAAATCCATTTTCTGTATTATAATTTCTGTGGTTTTATAATTTTCTTTTCCATTCTCTCTTTCTCTCCCACTCCTTTCTTAAACCCCAGCTTCATTCCTGTGGTCTTCTATGTACTCATCTTCTGACCCAATATGACTGGCCCAATATCAATGGCTGTCATAGCACTTGACTGCTAACCAGAAAGCTGGCAGTTCAAACCCACCAGCCACTCCTCGAAAGGAAGGTTGGGCCATGTACTTCCATAGTTATACTGCCTTGGAAACTCAAGGAGGTGTGGCTGAGTTGGGTCCAACTCAATGGCACATAACAAAAACAGCTACTTTTTAAGGAGCTCTGATGGTCAGTGCCTAAGGCATTTGGGTGCTAACCAGAAGGCTGGCAGTTCAAACCCACCAGTAGCTCTGCATAAGGAAGATGGGCTAATATACTACCGTAAAGATTTACTGACTTGGAAACTCAGTGGAGGTTGCTATGAGTTGGAATCCCCTTGATGGCGGTGGGTTTGGTTTTGATTTTGGTTTAGCTACCATTTAAAGGAGCTCTGGTGGAGGAGTGCACATTTGACTGTTAACCAGAAGGTTGCTGGTTTACACCCACCAGCTGCTCTGTGGGAGGAAGATGAGGCAATCTACGTTTGTAAAGATTGACAACCTTGGAAATCCAGTGGGGGTTGCTATGAGTTGGAATCGATTTGATGGCAGTGGTTTTTTTTTTTTTTTTTTTTTTTTTTTTTAAAAAACTACCATTTAACTGTTGCAAAACTCCCTGAGAGGCTCTGAGGTCTCCATCTGGACAAAGCCCTTTGACACAGGACAAAGCCTATGAGTTGAATCTGACTTGAGGGCCGTGAGGTTCTTTTTAGTTTTTCACTTTCTGTGGAATTTATTGTTCTGGAGAAGTAAGTTAAAGAAAAGGACCCAGTTCCAACTTTCTTGGAGGAGGGCAAGATAAGTAGGCACGAGTTCCACGTGCTCTCTCATAAGCAAAGATTCATAGGGGGAGAAACACATAATAGTGTTTTGAAATATCACCTTTAGAATACAAATGTTCAGCAAAATTATCAAACAACAACAACAACAAAATGAAAACCCAGCCTTCTTGATTTTTTAAATGGAGGCAATAATTCAAGAGAAGAGAATTTTGGCTTTGATTTGAAAGTCTGAAATTTTTAGTACAAAAATTCCTGGGCATGATTGACCTGGGTTTTTAGTGACAAACCTGGGTTTTAGATTGGTGACAAACTTGTTGGGTTCATTTTCCAATCACAGAGGAGAGACATCTTCTGGTTTGGGAGCGAACAAGACAGCCAATGAGGAGAGCAGTGGATTTAGATGGTTGTAAAGATACCTGAGAAATGGCTCTGGACCCCATCACATCCTCCCTCTTTGGACTACAACCCTAGGTACTGGTGACAACACAGAGTTGATAGAACTTCTGAGGACTGGTGCCTGGATGGGGTCTGAGAAGCACCCATGCTCTCAGCTTTCATTTCCCCCAGCTCCTGCCAGGTCAGTGTGCTGAGGCAGCAGTCTGGTGGAGAATGTGACCTCTTAAATCCAGGCAGAGTCCTATAACGGATCCTAAGTTCCCTTTCACTACAAAGTGGATCACATAACCATTTAGAAGTTCCTTGTGGTTTTCTAACATGCTGAATGAAGTGCAAGTTGCTGAGTAATGGCCAAGGGAACTGAAGTATTTCATGGTTGTTTTGCCAGTAACACTGGAGCCCCTGGGTTAAGGCACTCATTGGTCATGGAAAGTCACTCAGAGGTGCCTTGAAAGAAATACCTGGGGACCTACTTCTGAAAAACCAGCCGTTGAAAACGCTGTGCAGCACATTTCTGCTCTGATACTCAGGGGATTGCGTGAGTCAGTACTGCGTGGAGGGCCACTGGTTTATGCTAGTTACACAGCACAACTTCTGTCCTGACAACCAGAGATAGCACAGGGCATTAGAGGCCTCATTGGGGTGAGAAGAGTGACACTGACATGGCAAACCAGACAAGGTGGAACACATTGGTACCTGCAGGGTTACAGGAGTAGGACTGGGGAGAGGCTCTGGATGCCATGCAAAATCCACGGAACCTGTATCAACCCAAGGAAGGAGGAGCAAGGATAAAACCCAGAGTTGTAACTGAATTGACCAAGAATTGATTTAAGATTAGGATTTTTGATAACAAGATAAATAAAAATCTCCAGATTAAAAAAAAAAAAAAAAATTAGTCATAGAAAAATAAATAAAGTTCCATTCTTGACACACCTGAGCTTGTGGCCTGGGAGTCACATGGCCACCATGCATGTCTCATTTTATACCAGCTTCACTTGAAAAAGAAAACATTTGCTATCATTTTATCAAGGGTGATTCATCACATTTCTCTGACAAATGGTACATGTTTGATAATCTCCTGCACATGGTCCTTAAGCAACTCAAGCAAGGGAATAGGAGAGAACTCACACATCTTTCCAGCTTGATTATTTTTGAGGATTATAGTTTTCATACAATAATTCTGATTATGCATCCCACATTATTGTAAACAGCTGTTTTGATCTTAGCCTCTAGCCATCAGTGTTGATTTCCACATTACCTTTTACTCATCTGTCTATCATTTAGTCTGATTAAATCTTCAGTAATTTTTTTTTTTTTAAATGCTTATTCCTTTATACTTCCATAGGCATCTCTCATCTTATTTTCGGCTTAATTTGGATATAGCTGGAAGAATACATTGCCTGACTGTACTCCAGAGCTAGCTAGTTGGCATTAAAATTTTAAAATGCTGACTATCTGTCGAAACTCTATAATAGGCTTTGACCATTTCACCCTCACCCCATCCCACCAAACTCACAGACAGGGTGAGAGAGGATGTCATGCCCTTTTTCAGTAATTATGTCCAGACAAGACCTTGCATGGCCGGCAGGATATGATAAGAATGGGAAACAAATGGCTTCCAAATTTCTGAGGTGCCGTGAACAAAGCATGGACGAGGAAGGAAAGAGTGTGCCCCGTCCCCATTCCTTTCCTCCTTTGGTCCTGCCAGACATTTCCTTTGTTCTATTTTCTATCTCGCTGAGATTAAAGTGCTGATCGCCCTCTCTTTTGAAAATGATGTCACTTTTTTTTTTTCCTTTTGCCTAGGCAGAGAGCAAGTTCATTACAAATCTGTGGTGTGACTGATGGCTTTGAACAGATAAAGCAGAGAGGGAAAAACACATTTGGAAAAGGTATGAAACCAAAGAGACAGGTTGACAATTAAACTGGCAGCGAGAGAGATGACAAAAGATAAGGAGAAATAGGTGCTGGGTATAAATATCTCTTCCATATTCTCTTTTATAGCCACTGAACAACTATTTTTTATTTCCTTGATAGTTTTATCCTGAAGCTATGCTATGGGCTAAAATTCATTTCTCATGTTTCCTAGTGAGGGCCATGTGCTTTTGATGACATTATCTCAGGCAGTTCATTGTGGATATTTTTGCTGTTCAGGGTGGAGAAGACATTTTCTTTCACTGTTAGAAAGGGAAGGCTAGTTTGGTACTGAATCTGATTGGCTGTAATTACTGATCATTGGACTAAGTGGCAGTTTATATAGGATGCATTTCAGATGTAAAACAAGATGGAAAGCATAATACAGATTCTAATTCCAGTTACGTTGTCTAAAATTATTAGTGTTGGTTACAGAGCTCAAGGATTTCAAGATTCTCCTTTATCCGTAGGTCCAATGACAGTGGAGGCAGAGAGCTTACAAGTGGTTGCAAAGGCCAGTTTGCTGAACTGTTGACATTTAGTGATCAAACACACACACACACACACACACACACACACACACACACATCCCTAAAGCAGACAGCATCTTGTGAAAATGTCTAATAGAGTTTCAAGTTTTAAAAATTCTCCATTTTTTTCCCAAGGAAGCATATATCTGTACAGTCAAAAGGTTTTTTTTTTTTTTTTTTTTTTCCTATGTGTTTCTGGGTTAGGCATGGAAGTAGGATGTTGCAGAGATGTGAGCAATGAATAGTGAGATGGAGAGGGTATGACCGAGATGAATGTTTGCCGTGCTGGAGTATATCTGAGAAGAACATAACTGATTTCTTTCTCTTCTGGTGTGATTCCACTGTTCCCTTCTGTCATCATCACTCACCCCCACCTTCCCTTTTAAGTTATAATAGAAATATTTATAACAGTACCTTGTGGGTCTGTAGAGGATGGTGTTTATGTGGCTGATGAACTCCCACACACTCCTCATACCTTCAACATATGATTTATCAATCATAGCAGTTTTTCCCTCTTTAGTTTCACCTTGGTCTTTTGGTGCAGTGGTTAAGTGCTCGGCTGCTAACAGAAAGGTTGGCGGTTCTAACTCACCAGTCGCTCCTTGGGAGAAAGATGTAACAGTCTGTTCCTGGGAAGATTTACAGCCTCTGAAACCCTATGGGGCAGTCTACTCTGTCCTCCAGAGTCGCTGGGAGTCCAAATGGAGTCAAGGGCAGTGGCTTGATCTTTATGAAAACCTTCTAAATTACAGATATGATGTTGTGATTCCCTTGTTAATCCCCTTGCCAAAATCACCACCAAATATTCCCATTGCCTATAGGATAAAATCTGAGCTACATAGCTATCCTGCCAACTCCTCCACTCTTGCTTTCTGTCAAACGTTCCCATTCCATGTTTCCTTGAGTTCTAATAAAGTGTCTGACTCCTAAATGCAAGTGACTATTTCGTATCTGTGTCATTTTGCTTTCACTTTTCTTCTGCCTGGGATACCCTTTAGGCTTGACTCCACCTACTGAAGATCTCCGTGTCCCCTTGGCTAAGCACAGTGTCTTCCTCTGTGAAGTGATTTATTTAATCAGCAGGAATTGATCACTTTAAATTTTTGGCTACTACTTACCTTCTACTTCTACTTTGAGTTTAGCATCTCTATTTCTTTTTCCCCACCGCTGGGGCCTGGAGGCTGCTTTTTGCTTGGGGGCAGCCCTTTATTAAGGCTGGGGCCTGACCTAGGCAGGCGGACCCAGGGAGGATTCTTTTCACTAGCGGGTGGCTCTATATTAAGGCTGGGGCCTGAGATAGGCAGGCCTGCAGCTTGGAGGCTGCTTTTCAGTTGGCTGTAGCTCTGTATTAAGGCCGGGGCCTGAGGTAGGCAGGCCTGGGACTGAAGGCTGCTTTTCACTTCGGGGTGGCCCTTTATTAAGGCTGGGACCTGAGCTAGGCAGGCCAGAGGCTTGGAGGGAGCTTTTCACTAGTGGGTGGCTCTACTGTTCACCTACTTTGGTCATGTTGTCAGAAGAAACCATTCCCTGGAGAAGGATGTCATGCTTGGTAAAATGGAGCATCAACGAAGAAGGGGAAGGCCCTCAAGGAGATGAACTGACCCAGTGGCTGCAACAATGGGCTCAGGTGTAGCAAGGATCATGGGGCTGGCACAAGACCAGGCAGTGTTTCATTCTGCTGTGCATAGGGTCTCCATGAGTCAGAGAAGACTCAATGTTACCTAACAACAACAACAACACAACAGCAACATTTCTTTTATTTTTATTTTTAATGTGTCTGTCTTTCCTCACATAATCCTGGTAGCAGGATTTACCCAGTAAATAAAAACATGCCTAGCCAAAAACCAATGCTCACCTTATGAAATTTTGATGATTAAATGGATATACACACATCCTAGTGATGATTTCAAACAAAAGAATTTCAGAATTACATACCTGCTTTCTTATTTAAGGATGTATCCTTTTCCTTTAGGAAAAACAATCCTGAAATGGGCACAGAATTTACAAAAATTAAGTTAAACATTTAATCAAAAATAAAGCACCCAATTAAGAGATGTTAGAGAAATAACATAAAGAAAGCAAAAATCATCACAACTGGATCAATAAGCAACATCATGATAAATGGAGGAAAAATTGAAGTTGTGAGGGATTTTATTTTACTTGGATCCACAATAAACATCCATAGAATCAGCAGTCAAGGAATAAAACAATGTGTTTTTTTTCACATTGAGCTCTGGTGGCATAGTGCCTAAGGCATTTGACTGCTAAACAGCAAGCAGGCTGGCAGTTCAAACCCACCAGCCACTCCTTGGAAGGAAGGTGAGGCAATCTACTTTTGTAGAGATACCACCCCGGAAACCCAAGGAGGGGTTACTATGAGTTGAATCAACTTGATAGCAGTGAGTTTGGTTTTTTTGGTTTGATTGTATTGGGCAAATTTGCTGCAAAAGACCTATTTAAAATGTTAAAGAAAAAGGAAGTTAGTTTGAAGATTAAGGTGTTCCTGACCCAAGTCAAGGTATTTTAAATAGTCTTGTATCCATGTAAGGGATGGACAATAAATATGGAATACCACAGAAAAAATCAATGCATTTGAATTGTGGTATTGGCAAAGAATATCGAATATACATGCACTGCCAGAAGAATGAGCAAATCTGCCTTGGAATTACAGTCAGAATACTCCTTAGAAACAAGAATGGTCAGACTTTGTCTCCTATACTTTGATCATTTTGTCAGAAGGGATCAGTCTCTGAAGAAAGATATCACATTAGGTATAAAACCAAACCAGACACACCGCTTTCCTCACCACTACTCAGTAATTTCTTTTAATGTTCATGAAGTATAAGCAGTCAGTCCCTCAGCATTCTCTACCCTTCTGATTCTTCTGTAGGAACACATAAAATATGTTCAGGGAAAGCAAAAATGGAATGTCTTCAACACATCCAGGTGCAGTTATCATTCCAGATTGAAAGTTACTACCTGTCCCATGAAGTCCCTGATTGGTGCAATGGTTAACTCTCTAAGCTGCTAATTGAAAGTTTGTAGGTTTGACTCCACCCAGAAGCACCTTGAAGAAAGGCCTGGTGATCAAAAAAAATCAGCCATTAGAAACTCTACAGAGCACAGTTCACTGATCCCTGATGGGGTCACCATGAGTTGAAATTAACTTGATGATAATTGGTTTTCTGGTACCTGTTTGACTGTGTGGAAAGCCCCCTTTGACTTGTATGTGTGTATCTTCTCTCTCTCTCTCTCTCTTTTTTTGGGGGGTGGGGTGTAATTTTTCTAGTAATTGATGGATTTGCTTATTGCTCCAGTTGTGAGGATTTTTCTTTTTCTTTTCTTCTTCTACTTTTTTTTTAAATGTTGAGATATAATCCATACTGGAGGCTGTAGTCTTTGATCTTCATCAGTAAGTTCTTCAAGTCTTCTTCACTTTCAGCCAGCAAGTTTGTGTCATCTGCCTATCACAGGTTGTTAACGAGTCTGCCTCCAATCCTGATGTCATGTTCTTCTTCTTCACACAGTGCAGCTGCTTGGATTATTTGCTGAGCAGATGGAATGAATACAGATGGTGAAAGAACCAGCCTTGATACACACTCTTCCTGATTTTAAACTATGCAGTATCCTCATGTTCTGTTTGAATAGGCCTCTTGGCCTATGTACAGGTTCCTCATGAGCATAATTTAGTGTTCTGGAATTCCTGTTCTTCACGATGCCATCAGTAATATGTTATGAGCCACACAGTCAAATGCTTTGCATAGTCAATTAAACAAAAGTAAACATCTTTGTGTTATTCTTTGCTTTCAGCCATGATTCATATGAAATCAGAATAATATCCTTCATTCCACATCTTCCGAATCCATTTTGAATTTCTGGCAGTTACCATTAATGTACTGTTGCAACATTTTTGGAATTATTTTCAGCGTAATTTTACTGGTGTGTGATATTGAAGTGCAGTGAATTACTTTGTATGGTTTTTCTAGCCATGATCTTTTTCTAGCCAGATTACTGGGTGAGGTCATGCAAATAAGGTGTGTAGAACTCTGATGTTGGGATTGGTTAGTTTTGTCACTCTGCCAGGCTTAAAATGAGCCTTTCCTACAGGAAGATAGGGAATCTCACTCCCATTAAGAGAGAAGAACCAGAGGTGGAATGGAGCACATCTTTGGACCTGAGATCCCTGCACTAGATCTCCTTGGTAGAGACACCTGTCAGAGAGAATTACCAAGCAGAGAGTGATGTCCACATGAGAGAGATTCCCAGCAGAGAGAGATGCCCAGCAGACAGATGACAGCAGTGGAACCAACAGGCACGAGACAGAGCATCAAGCTTACCTAGCCCACAGAGCAAGAAAGCTGAGTGTCCTTGGGCAGGAGGCTTGCTGAAAGAGTGGGGGCACTTAGGTGTATCTATCAGTAGAGCACAAAGAACTTTGTAACCTTTGCCTGAGCAGGGCAGAGGCCAGTCTGAGAAGCCGAGGGTCAGAGTGGTGTGAATAGCAGGAGGGCATAGCAGAGGGGAGACTGTCCTGACTGAAGAACTGTATCCTGAGAGTCTTCCTGAACCTGAGTTGTATGTAGCCTGTTACTTCCCTAACAAAACCCCATAATCATGAGTATTGTCTGTGAGTTCTATGTGGCCATTGCAATAAATTACTGAACCTAACAGAGAAGGGGTAAGTGCCATGGGAGGGATGGTCGGTGTCAGAATTGGGGAAAAAAAAAAAAAAAAGTTTGGAGCGTGGGAGCATGTCTGGCCTCATAGGAATAAGCCTTGGGCTGATGATGGTGATTCTGTCCCCTCCTTGTGAGGCTGGAGGAGGTCAGAAGATGCTGCTTCCAAGTCCTTTTTACAAGATACTATTGATATTGTTTAATAATATCCACACTCTATTTGATCACCTTTCTTTGGAATGGGAACAAACATAGATCTCTCCCAGACAGTTGGCCAAGTAGCTGTCTTCCACATTTCTTGGCATAAATGAGTGAATGTCTGCAGTGCTTCATCTATTTGTTGAAATATCTCAATAGGTACTCTGTCAATTCCTGGAGGCTTGTTTTTCACCAATGCCTTCAGTGCACCTTAGACTTCTTCCTTCAGTACTGTTGGTTCTTGATCTTATGCTACCTTCTGAAATGAATGAATGTTGAACAATTATTTTTGGTACCTTAACTCTGTATTCTTTCCATCTTTTCGGATGCTTCCTTCATCATTCTGTATTTTGTCCATGTTGTTGTAGTTATGTGCCATCGAGTCAGACCTGAGTCATAATGACCCCTCCTTGGGTTTCCAAGATGGTATCACTATGGAAGTAGATTGCCCAACCTTCCTTCTGAGGAGCGGCCAGTGGGTTAGAACTGCCAGCTTTCTGGTTAGCAGTCAAGTGCTTTAGGCACTATGCTACCAGAGCTTCTATTTTGTCTATAGAACTCTCCAATATTGCAATATTGGTAAAGAATATGAAATATTCCATGGACTGCCAGAAGAAAGCACAAATCTATCTTGGAAGAAATACAGCCAGAATGCTCCTTACAAGGAAGAATGGCCAGACTTTGTTTCTCCTACTTTTGTCATGTTATCAGGAGGGACCAGTCCTTGGAGAATGATGTCATGATTGATCGAGTAGAGGGTCAGTAAAAGAGGAAAAGACTCTCAATGAGATAGATTCACACAGTGACTATGAAGAAAGAATCAAGCACAACAATGATTTTGAGTATGGCACAGGACCAGACAGTGTTTTGTTTTGTTGTATATAGGGTTTCTATGAGTTGGAACTGACTCAAAGACACATACCAACACCAAGAACAACAACATTTGATAGAATGGCTGTGTTAGGTTTGAGTCTGTCTCAGACTGTGGTTGACACCAATGGAGAACATGGGCCTCACCCTTGCACAAGAGGCAGGTACATTACGTGCAGTTGAACCTCTTCTTGAGTGAGGTGAATGCCAGGAGTGTGGGGGCTTTTGACTGACATAATATCCGTATGTATGTCACATCATTCTTATTTACTCAACTTTATGTATTAAAATGATTTAAGACTTTCTGACTCTCCCAGATAATCTGTTATTAATGCCAGAATCAGCACAGCAATGAATACTGTCACATGCAGAATTTCAGAAATCAAGAGCTCTGTAAAGTCTTGGAAAATTAAATCCTCAAAATGCTGCTGGAGCAATGGTAAATATTTTGTGATCACAATGTCAGAATAAGAAAATAAGCAAATTTAGGCACTCAGTGGGAGTCACATATTTTAATAGATGGTGTCCTTTTCTTACATGAAACACTTTGCATTGTGATAGATATTGAAATTCTCACTTCAGGTCAGGGAGATGGTCTGCGAGAGTGGAAGATGCACTAGATTTCAGGGCTAATAAGTATAAATTCTACTTTAAACTGTGGTTCTGGATTCATACTTCTGCACTTCACTCAACAACTTTTAAGAAATGGCATTTGGAATCTTTAAGCAAGATAAATATTTCTGAAGTCATTTTTTTTCCTATTAAGAATAGCAAAATGGTATGGGAGGGATATATGGAAAGAGTCTGTGACCTCCATGATAACATTAGGAAAAGGGAAGACACTGAATTGTGTATATAAGAGATAGATGACAGATGCTAATACCAACCAGTCTATCCACAATACTGCATTATCATTAACACCAAACACAAGGCTACAGATAAACACATAAACATCTGAGAGGATCAGATGAGGGTCAGTGAACAGGAGTATACTCTAAACAAAGGTTAGATTCAGCAGAGGCTAAACTTACACAGATACAGGGATACAAGATACCTGCAATCCTTACAGAAACAACAGAAGACAGACACAGTGTAATCCCTCACAGAGAGTCAGACACTGTGGGAGAGAGATCCAATGAATCTACTGACTCAGGACCATAGTACTGGGGGGCACCAGACTCAATTGGCACAACAAAGTACATAAAGTCTTGCTCCTCATCCTATATTGGTGAGTAGTGACTGGGGTCTTAACAGCTTTCATATGGCCATCTAAGATGCAGCTAATAGTCTCCTATCAGCAGAAGTGAAGAGTGCAAAGAAAAAAAAAAGGGGGGGGGACATTTGTAAGCAATCAGCCCTAGGACACGATGGCCCTAGAGAACAGAAGAATTAGATGGTGCCCAGCTACCAATGCCAATCACTCAGGAAAGGATCAAATCTGGAGATCCTGGATAGAGTGGGAGGAAAAATGTGGAACAAAATCCAAAAACTCAATAATGACCAGAATTCCTGACCAGATGGAGTCTGGTGAGACCTCCAATACTAAGGCCCTGGGATACATTCTGGACCTAGAATAAAACTCACTCCCAGGGGCTGGCTCTTAGCCTAATAGTAAACAAGATGTACCTGCAGATCACTCAGCCCAGGGTGGTGCATTCACATACTCTATGGAAATGCATCCCTTGGAGCAATTGACCATGGGGCACCAGAGGGGCAACATTCACAAGGAGATGCAGGACAAACAGGAGTGCATAACTATGAGGGGCACGGGTTGGGGCGGGGGGTTTCTGGGCAGGGAGGGGAGGAGACTGGGTCGGGGATGGTAAATGGGGAGTGAAACTAAATGTACATGTAATGTTGGATGTAAAACAAACTCTGCTCTGTAAACTTGCACCTAAAGCACACACACACATACACACACAAAAGAATAGCAACATGTCGACTGACAGCAAGAACATGGACAGGATTTGGTGACTTCGTAAATGCTTTGTCAGAACCCACACTATTGTTGTCGTTGTTAGGTCCATCAAGTTAATTCTGACTCACAGTGACCCTATGTACAACAGGATGAAACACTGCCCTGTCCTGCACCGTCCTTACAATACTTGCTATAATTGAGCCCATCCTTGCAGTCACTGTATCAGTCGGTCTCATTGAGCATCTTCCCCTTTTTCTCCGGCCCTCCACTTTATCCAGTAGGATATCTTTCTCCAGGGAATGGTCTCTTCTGACTACATGACATCTCATGTAGGTGAGATGAAGTCTGGTCATTCTCATGTCCAAGGATCATTCTGGCTGCACTTCTTCTAGGACAAATTTGTTCATCATGGTATTTTCAGCATTCTTCACCAACACTACCATTCAAAGACATCAATTCTTCTTTGGATTTCCTTATTCACTGTCCACCTTTCATGTGCATAGGAGATGACTGAAAATACCATAGCTTGGGTTAAGCCACCTTAGTCTTCAAAGTGACATCTTTACTCTTCAACACTGTTCTGGTTACCTGATGCCGCTCTGACAAGAATATACAACCAATGAGATGGCCTTAACAAACAGGAGTTTTTTCTCTCATGGTTCAGAACGCTAGAAGTCCGAGTTCCAAGTGCCAGGCTCTAGGGGCTGTGAGAAAGACTCTTGACCTTGGGCTTCAGCTCTGCCTCTTGCCCCCAGGCCACTGAGGCTAGAGGCATCTCTTCACTCAGGCAGCTACTAGCTGCTGAGGCTAACAAGCCCAAGTTAAAAAAATAAAAAAGCACAGTCCCAATGTTACCAAACCACATGGCAGGCCATTAATTTAAGTCCATTGAAAGTCTCAAGGTTGGCAGAGCATGGCAGGCTGCTGAACAACCACATGGTTACATGCAGGGTCCAAGGTGCCATAAGGTAGAGACCATTCCCCAAGGCTTCTCCTTATATACAAGAAGCAGACCACATCCCTAAGGCAGCTACACAGCTGCTAACAGGGGATTCCACCATGGAGCTGATTGCCAGTCTCATCATGGGGAATACTATATCCAGCTGGCCAGCCACTCAACCAGGCCCAGCCAAGTTGACACACAGACTGAACCACCACAAACACTTTCAAAGCTCTTTTGTAGCAGACTTGCCCAGTGCAACCGATGTCTAATGTCTTGACTGCTGCTTCTGTGGGTGTTGACCATCCCGCTCTAGGTGTGAACCAACTCTAGCATCCTCAGTTTCTCAACTTTTACTATAATCCCTGGAATGTGACTATCTGGTTTAAGGATACCTGTCAGATGCTCAAAAGAATTCTGGTGTCACAGTGCATAAGGCATTTGACTGCTAGCCAGAAGGTTAGTGGTTCAAACCCATGAGCCACTCCACAGAAGGAAGATGGGGAATTCTACTTCCAAAATGATTGACTGCATCAGAAACACAGTGGGGGTTGCTGTGAGTTGGAATTGACTTGACGGCAGTGGGTTTTTTTGTTTTGTTTTGTTTGTTTGTTTGGTTAGGCAGTCAAGTGCTTATTTCATTTCATTTCCTTAGAGCAAAAGGAAAATATATTCCAACTTATTATATTTAATAGGTATTATAAGTAGTTTAAGGAGCTCTGGTGGCATAGTGTGTAAGGCATTTGGTTGCTAACCAGAAAATTGGCTGCCCAAACCCACTGGCTTCTCCATGGGAGGAAGATGAGGCAATCTACTTCCATAAATATTTACAGCTTTGGAAACCCAATAGAGGTTGCTATCACCCAGAATCAACTCAGTGGCAGTGGGTTTTGGGTTTTGGGCTTTGGGTTGGTGTCTGTGATAGTTAAGTTGTGTGTGAACTTGGGTGGGCCTGGTTTTGAGTGGCTGGGCAGCTGGTTGTAGTTATTCCCCATGATGAGATTAGTAATCAACTCCATGGTGGAATCTACTGGAGCAGCTGAGTAGCTGCCTTAAGGTTGTGGTCTGCTTCCAGTGTATAATGAGAAGTTTTGAGAAAGGTCTCTGCAGCTTTTTGGCACACTTGGACCCTACACGTAGCCAAGTCTTCAGTCAGCAGTCTGCCATGTTTCCTGCCAATCTTGGGACTGTCTCTGTCTCTGGACTTGAACTAGTGACCTGCCATGTTGTTTGGTAATCTGGAGGCTGTGCCATTTTATTTGTTAACCTTGAGTTTGTTAGCCTAAGCAGCTAGCAGCTCCCTGAGTTAAGAAAAACCTCCAGCTTCAGAGGGCTGGGAGAAAGAGGCAGAGCTGAAGCCCAAGGTTGAGAGACTTTCACCTAGCCCCTAGAGCTGGTACTTTGAACTTGGACTTCTAGCCTCTTAAACTGTAAAAGAATAAATCCTTATTTGTTAAAACCACTCATTTGTGGTATTTCTGTTAGAGTGGCACAAGGTAACCAAAACAGTGGCATAGTGGTTAAAACATTGAATTGCTAAAGAAAAGTTCAGCAATTTTAACCCACCAGCTGCTCTGTGGGAGATATATGAAGTGGTCTGCTTCCATCAAGATTGCAGCCATGGAAACCCTATGGGGCAGTTCATCTCTGTCCTCTAGGGTGTCTATGGGTTGGAATTGACTCAATGTTATTGGATAGTAGGTAATATAAAGAGTTCCTGGGTAAGGCAGTGGGCTCAAATACACCAACAATTATCAGGATGCTTCAGGACCAGGCAGTGTTCATTTAGTTGTGCCCAGGGTCACTATGAGTTGGAAATGACTCAATGGCACCTAACAGCAACAACAAAGCAATTTCCTACTGAAGCACCTCCAAGTTAGTGGTAAGAAGATTCTCTAGAGGAAATGTGTCTCTGATGTGGACCATCAGAAGAATGAGGAAGCTGGGATGTTGTGCATCAATTTCTCAGTCATTGGCTGAGGGCTGCTTTCAGGGGTTTTTCCTTCCCAGCACTTCCACATGCAGAATGGTCTTTCATGGCCAGAGAAAGGCCACAAACAAAGGCACGTGGACCTCAGAAGTTGGAAGTAAGCCCTGTAGACACTGAAAAGTTAAGTTGCATGGGTATGAGCTGGCCCTTGACAGCCTCAGCTACATCTATTGACAATGTTCTTTTCAGTCCGGAATGACTTGAGTGCCTTAGATATGACTTCTTTCCTGTGATAATGAAGGAAATCCCCCTGGAGGAGGCCCACTGCTCATTCTTAGCAAGGCTTCCAGCAACATCAATGACAGCACTGATCATCTCACCTCTTACGCATTTCAGTAGTGGTTCAAATCACCGTTAAAAAGCTCATGATGAAGGTGCCTTAATAATTGTCAACATCTAACAAATAAGAGAAGAATTCATAGAGATATCTCACAAATTCATCAATGCAATGCAATGATTGCAAGGTCTTGTGATTCGTGTTGATAAACACACAATAGGTGCTCAATACATGCTCATGGAATGAATGAATGAATGAATGAATGATGATGATGACCCTTCTTGCAGAATCATGTGATGCAATTTTTATTTTAGAGAGCAGGAATGCACTCCTTAGGCCAATGTGGTATTGCTACATGTGAATTTACCCGCTACAATTTTTTAAAGTTACACTCTGTTGATGGTGTTAAGGAGATTTGTCACTGCTGTGGAGTGGATTCTGACTCATATCAGCCCCTGCTTGGGTTTCTGAGGCTATATCTCTACCGAAGTAGATTACCCAGTCTTCCTTCCAAGGAGTGGCTGGTGGGTTTGAACTGCCCGCCTTCTGCTTAGCAACTTATTTGAATGTTATAAACAGTATTTATATCACAATAGGCTTTCTAAATTTCTGTGATGCTGTGATAAAAATTCCTGTCCAGAGCCTTTTCTAAGACTTTGTACATGTCAAATGGCAGCCAGTCTGAAGGTGGTATTGCAGACTGTTATGAATGTCACAGAACAAGGAAGACAATATATTGGCCAAGAGCTTCCCCATGAAAATTAATGTGGGAGAGACATCCCAGTTCATAACTACAAGCAAGAATTCCCTCATTAAGTTGCTGATTCTAATGGGCAAATTGAAGTTCAACCAATGATAGAGAAAATTTATGTTACATGCTAATTCCCTTCAATAAGAACACAATTTTAGTTGCTCTTGGTCTTACTTTCCATCTCCTTCATTTTTATCCTGGTATATATACATCTTCATGAGCCATACCAGATCATTTTGGGGAAAGACAATAGTTGGTTGATTTGAGAGCTAATGTGGCAAAATTGGGAGTTTAAAGATGTACAGGAGGAAGCAAAGCTTTCCTTCCATGACCTGAATTTTGTTCCATTTAAAGCTGGATAAACACCCAGCCTATTAATTAAAAGAAGCAAAATATTTTTATTTTATTTTTATTTATCTATTATTTTTATTTTTAATAGGAATAAAAGTGGCATTTCAAGCAAATAATTAGTTTTTTTAAAGCACATGTGATACAAAATGATTTCTAGTAGTTTTTGAGTGGATTTTCACTCTGTACTGTTTTGTACATCTGTTACAGAATGTCCACTTCATCATCCAAAGGGATAGTGTTGTCTTTTTTTGTTTGTTTTCATATTAAAGTGAGAATAAAGGGAAAGCTGAAGTAGCACCCTTTCTTTTTTTTTTTTTTTTTTGTGAAAGTCCTCTATTGCCTTCTCCATAAAAGGCACAGAAATACATGAGATACATCTCAGGTTTTCAGTAGGACAAGGAAGTTCCTGAATAGGATTGTACATTTAACAGTCCAGATCTAACTTCTAGTGGAAAGAGAGAAAAAAAAGACATGGTAAAAGGACATAGAGGCTACGCCAATGGGTTCAAGTATAGCAGGGATCATGGAGCTGGCAGGATCGAGCGGTGTTTCGTTCTGCTGTGCATGGAGTCGCTCTGAGTCAGAAATGACTCGACGGCACCTACCAACAACAACAACAGGAACAAGTAAGGAGGGCAGGGAACAGCCCCCAGGCATCAAGGAGCAGTGGCAGACAGACCAGCAGGAACAGGTAGGGGGAAACCCAGGAAGTGAGCGTAGTGATTAGAATAGCTAAAGGAAATGAACTTGTCTGTCAGTTTGTCATGCTGTGGTGGCTTGCATGTTGCTGTGAGGCTGGAGGCTATACCAGCAGGGATGCCCACGGTGGACCGGTTTTGGTGGAGCTTCCAGACTGAGAAAGAGTCAGAAGAAGGAAGAGGCCATCCATTTCTCAAAGAATTGGCCAGTGAAAGCCTTATGAATAGTAGTGAAAAGCTGTCTGATGTATTACTGGAAAACTTTATAAATAGTCCTGAAACACTGTCCAATCCAGTGCCGGAAGATGAGCCCCTCAGGTCAGAAGGCACTTGAAATATGACTGAGAAAAAGCTGCCTTCCTTAATGACATAGACAAAGTAGAGCTTTCAGGGCCTCTATTTTCTGAAGTGGCACTACTCAATATGAGAAGAAACAGCTGCAAACATCCATTGATAATCAGAACATGGGATATTCTAAATATGAATCTAGGAAAGTTGGAAGTTGTCAAAAATGAAATGGAACTCATAAAGATTATGCATTATCCTAGGCATTAGTGAGCTGAAATGCACCAGTTTGGGACATTTTGAATCAGATAACCATATGATCTACTATGCTGGGAATGACACACTGAAGAGGAATGGTATGGCATTCATTGTCACAAAGAATGTTTCAAGTTCTATCCTGAAGTACAATGCTGTCAGTGATAGAATAATATCTCTATCCCTACATGGAAAGCCAGTTAAGACTACTGTTATTAAATTTATGCACCAACCACGAATTCCAAAGATGAGGAAATTGAAGATTTTTACCAACTTCTGCAGTCTGAACTTGACAAAATATGCAATCAAGATGTGCTGATTATCACTGGTGACTGGAATGCAAAAGTTGGAAACAAAGAAGAATCACCAGTAGTTGGAAAATTTGGCCTTGGAGATACAAATAATGCTGCAGATCTCATGATAGAATTTTGTAAGACCAATGACTTATTCATTACAAATACCTTTTTTCAACAACACAAACGGTGGCTATACACGTGGACTTCACCAGATGGAGTACACAAGAATGAGATTAACTACATCTGTGGCAAGAGGTGATGGAGAAGTTCAATATCTTCAGCCAAAACAAGGCCAGGATCTGATTGTGGAACAGACCATCAACTGCTCATTTGCAAGTTCAAGTTGAAGTTGAAAACAATTAAAACAAGTCCATGAGAACCCAAATATGACCATGATTGGTCATATTTAAGGACCATCTAAAGAATGGATTTGATGCATTGAACACCAATAACCAAAAAACAGAGGAACTGTGGAAGGACATTAAGAACATCATCCATGAAGAAGCAAAATGTCATTAAAAGACAGGAAAGGAAGACCAAAATGGATGTCAGAGGAGACTCTGAAACTTGCCCTTGAATGGTGAGTAGCTAAACCAAATGGAAGAAATGACAAGATAAAAGAGCTAAACAGATTTTAAAGAAGAGCTTGAGCAGACAAAGTCAATAATTCTAGTGAAATGTGCAAAGACTTGGGGTTAGAAAACCAAGAGGGAAGAAAACACTCAGTAGTTCTCAAGCTGAAAGAATTGAAGAAGAAATTTAAGCCTCGAGTTGCAATATTGAAGGATTCTATGGGCAATATATTGAAAGATGCAGGAAACATGAATAGAAGATGGAAGAAATACACAGAGTCACTGTACCAAAAAAGAATTGTTTGATGTTCATCCATTTCAGGAAATGACATATGATGAAGAACTAATGGTATTGAAAGAAGAAGTCTAAGATGCACTGAGGGAGGTGGCGAAAAACAAGCATCCAGGAATTGACAGTATACCCATTGAGGTGTTTCATCAAATAGATACTGAACTAGAGTACTCACTAGGCTATGCCAGATTTGGAAAACAACTACCTGGCCAACTGACTGGAAAAGATTGATATTTGTACCCATTCCAAAGGAAGGTGATCCCACAGAATGTGGAAACTATCAAACAATATCATTAATATCACATGCAAGTAAGATTTTACTGAAGATAATTCAAAAATGGTTACAGCAGTATATTGACAGAGAACTTCCAAAAATGCAAGCTGGGTTCAGAAGACATGGAATAAAGAATATCATTGCTGAAGTCAGATGGATCTTGGATCAAAGCAAAGAATGCAAGAAAGATGTTTATTTGTGTTTTATTGACTGTCCAAAAGCATTTGATTGTGTGGATCATAACAAATTATGGATAACATTAAGAAGAATGGGAATTCCAGAACATTTAATTGTGTTTATGAGAAACTCATGCATAGACCAGGATGCTGTCATTCAAACAGAACAAGGGGACACTGCATGGTTTCAAATCAAGAAGGGAGTATGTCAGGGTTGTATCCTCTTTCCAGACTTATCCAATCTGTATGCTGAACAAATAATCCGAGAAGCTGGACTATATGAAGAAGAACATGCCATCAGGATTGGAGGAAGAGTCATTAACAACATGCATTATGTAGGTGACACAATTTTGCTCGCTGAAAGAGAGTATAACTTGAAACACTTACTGATGAAAATTGAAGACTACAGTCTGTGGTATGAATTACACCTCAATGTAAAGAAAACAAAAATCCTTACAACCAGACCAATAAGCAGCATCATGACAAATGGAGAAAAGATTGAAATTGTCAAAGACTTCATGTTACTTGGTTCTACAATCAACGTCAATGGAAACAGCAATCAAAATATGAGGCATTGTATAGCATTGGGTAAATCTGCTACAAAGGACCATTTTCAACTGATGAAGAGCAAAGATGTTTCCTTGAACATTAAGGCACGCTTGACACAAACCATGGTATTTTCAATCACCTCATATGCATGTGCAAACTGGACAATGAAAAAGGAAGAACAAAGAAGAGTTGATGCTTTCAAGTTGTGTTGGTGAAGAATGCTGAAAGTACCACAGACTGCTGAAAGAACAAACAAATCTGTCCTGGAAGAAGTGCATCCAGAATGCTCTTTGGAAGCGAGAATGGTCAACCTTCGTCTCACCTACTTTGGTCATGTTTTAAGAAGGTACCATTCCCTGGAGAAGGATATCATGCTTGGCAAAGTGGAGGGACAACGAAAGAGGGAAAGGCCCTCAACGAGATGGATTGACACAGTGGCTGCAATGATGGGCTCAAGTATAGCAAGGATCATGGGGCTGGCACAGGACCAGGCAGTGTTTCATTCTGCTGTGCATAAGGTCTCTATGAGTTGGGGACAACTCGGTGACATCTAACAACAACAACAGCATTTTGTATATCAGAATTGGATGATGTTGTTGGTGAGTGCCATCAGGTTGGGTCTGACTCATAGCAACCCTATGTAGAACAGAATGAAATATGGTGCCATCCTGCTCCATCCTCACAATATTTGCTATGCTTGAGCCTATTGTAGGAGACACTAAGTCAATCCATCTCATTGAGGGTCTTCTCCTTTTTCCCTGATCCTCTACTTTATGAGCATGATATCCTTCTCCAGAGTCTAGTCCCTTTTGATAATATCACCAAAATACATGAGATGAAGTCTGGCCATTCTCACTTCTAAGGAATATTCTGGCTGTATTTCTTCCAAGACAGATTTCTTCAGTTCTTCTGGGCGTCCATGGTGTTTTCAGTACTCTTCATGATCATCACAGTTCAAATGCAGCAACAATTCTTTGTCAATTTTTCTTACTCATTGTTCAGCTTTCACATGCAATTGAGGTAATTGAAAATACCATGGCTTGAGTCAGGAGCACCTTAGTTTTCAAAGTGACATCTTTGCTCCTTAACACTTTCAAGAGGTCTTTTGAATCAGATTTGCCCAGTGCAATAAGTCCTTTGATTTCTCTGCTACTTCCTTGGGCATTAATGAAGTCCTGACAAAGTCAATCTTTTCTCTATTTATCATGATGTGGTTTATTGGTACAGTTTGAGGATTTTTGGTTTCTCTATGTTGTAGTGAAAATCCCATTCTTTATAACATAATCTATAATTTATTATGATCTACACAGTCAAATGCCTTTGCATAGTCTGTAAAACACATAGCCCTCTCCTTTAATAGCCAATTGACAAATGCAGATTTTTGATTAGGAATTTTAATCAAATCAAAGAGAGATGTGCTGCCATTACCCATATTATAGCAATGACTTAGATCTTAAATGTTATCTTTAAAAAAAAAGTTGTTTATTCATCCACACGTTCTTTGCGTAAATTGATAAAGTTGGAGACTCAGGTTTTTAATAAATTGTTGTAATACATATATAATGCAATGTTTTCCATTTCAACATTCTTCATATGTGGAATTCAGTGACATTAACTATATTTATCACATTGTTTCACCATCATCATGATCCATTTAACAATTTCCCCATCACCCTGAACAGAATCTCAGCATTCCCCAAGACATGAGACCCCTTTGTTCTCTCTTTTGCCCACCCCTCATCAGCACTAACAAAATTTGGTCTCTATAGAGTTGCCTGTTCTAGATATTTTATATAAGTGGAAGCACATAATAGTTGTCTTTTGGTGACTGACTTATATTTTTGAGAATCAGTTTAAAGAGTTCCATGTGTAAAATCATGTATTTGAGATAGACTGTTACATTTTTCTTTTCTTCATATTTCTGAAATTTGTCACATATGGAAAGATTCAATTCTGCAGTGGAATTCTTATTTATTATCAAAGACAGCTTTTGTGAGGAAAGCAACACTTTTTATTTTAAAAGACAAACTCAATTTGTTTGCATATAAAATACAAAGTGAAAATTAATATTGTACTGTGTTTTCAATACTGTGAAAATACTGGGCTCTTATTTTGACTAATTATACATTTTAACTTATCCTACAATGAAGCATTTAACTGAGACACATTCTTGCTTTTCATTTTCTTCCAAAATCAAGGCGTGAGGTTTTCAGTGTTGACTGTGTTCCAATTTGTGTGATAAAATTACACACACACACACACACATATATAAATTCTTGTACTTCAAAACTACCTTTTATTTTCTTGTCTTGAGTTTGTATTTACTCTGGGGATAGGTGTAAATCCAAAGAAGGTGACAATTCTGCAATGACCTATAAGATTCTTCAAGAGGAAAAGTAGAGTTTGTTTATTATGTACATTGCCATTTGCAAAGTACAGCCTGTGGTTCAAATCTAGTTTAACATTTCTTTCTGTATGGGTTGTAAGCTATGAACAATTTTCATTTTTAAATAATTGAAATAAAAAAACAATTTAATGACATATCAAAATTATATGAAATTCAATTTTCAGAGTCCATAAACAACATTTTATTGGAACACAGTCACATTCATTCATTTATGTAATGCTGATAGCTGCTTTTGTGCTTCAACTCAAAAGTTGAGTAGTTGCGACACGGACCATACTTCCCATAAAGCCTAAAATATTTACTATCTGGTCTTTTCCAGAATAAGTTTTCAGACTCTGATATAGATAGATAGATAGATAGATACATACATACATACATACATACATACATATAGGTATATAGATAAATATATAGAGAGAGATTTCATCCCAGAAAAAACAATCAAATCTTTACAATTTAATCTCAAATGTATTTGGCCATGTTTATATTAGTATAGAAAACAAAACTTATAGCAGTTAATATTATTTGTCATAATTTACAATCTATATAAAAATAACATACGAATTAGCAAGCAGAAGGCTACATTCCATTGTCCTTAGAAAACATTACTAGCCTGTTTTCATGTAGACAGATCTACTGCCTCCAGGTAACGGTGGTTTCCACTGTTAGGCAGACTCTGAAGTTTAAATACACTCCTTTTCGACATGTCATTTTCCCAGCTACCATGTCTCTCATATAGTCTCATAAAAGCTTTAAATTTACTATGCTTCTAAAAGGATACAGTTTGTGCAGTAGGTAAATGTCACATTCTATATAGACATTGGTGAATTATATTCAAAAAGCAAATCAGTTATTCCTCTCCTTTGCCCAGAGATGGAAAATCATTCCATCCCATAAAAAGCTTCTTCTGATTTTATTTTCTAGTTTTATAGCTGAACATATGAAGCTGACTGGTGACTTTGGTGATATTTCTGCTTTTAAAATGTCCTTACTCTAATTCTATGGTAGAATAGCACATATTTATGTGTGGAGAACCACTATTGTAAGTTGTGTGGCCTTCCCACTTTACTAAACTACTAAAAGCACAGAGAGTAGATCTTTTGTGTTCTTACTGGGAGTGCTTAGTAAGGACATTTCATGTAACAGTCAATTGGAAACATATTTCACAGTTTGTAACATTATTGTCTACACATGTAATTAGTAAAAAGTCAAAATTCCTTTATATGTGTGTGTGTATTGGTGTTTCAGTGATAGAATTCTCCCCTTCCCGGCAGAAGATCCCAGCCCAATGCCTGGACAATGAACGTCAGGTCCAGCCACCACTCATTGGGCAGTGAGGCTGGCATGTTGCTATGATGCTGAACAGACTCTAGTGGAGCTGCCAGAATAAGATGAATGAGGAAGAAAGGGCTGGCACTCTACTTTGGAAAATCATCCAGTGAAACCATGTGAATCACAATGATCCAACTGCCAACTGATCACAGGCATGGCCCAACACCTGGCAGAGTTTCATTCTGTGGTTCATGGGATGTCCATGAGTCAGGGGCCAACTTGATAGCAGCTAACACCAATAACAACAAGATATGCAGTTACATCTGCTTATGTGTGTGTGTGTGTGTGTGTGTGTATGTATATAGTTGTTGTCAGGTGCCGTCAAATCATCTCTGATGCATACTGACA
Source organism: Orycteropus afer afer (assembly GCF_000298275.1). Taxonomy (NCBI): domain Eukaryota; kingdom Metazoa; phylum Chordata; class Mammalia; order Tubulidentata; family Orycteropodidae; genus Orycteropus; species Orycteropus afer. The sequence goes on from NW_006921956.1 coordinate 1,659,159, forward strand.
CTATGGACAACAGAACAAAATGTGGCCTAGCCCTGAGCCATGCTCACAATCCATGCTGTGCTCGATCCCATCATTGGTAGTCGCTGTATCAGTCCATCTCATTGAAGGTCTTCTTCTTTTTCCATATTGGCAAAAAAACTGCATTTACTTTACATGTAGTGGTATGGACTAATGTTTAAATTGCAAGAAAGATGACAATTTTGACTTTTTCCCCCTAAATTAGTGTTACTAAAAGCTGTAGTTTTAATGGAACGTTCACTTTAAGTAAGTGGATGGTACTTTCCAATTACAATTAATAAGCAAATTCACTTTTCAGTAATAATTTTCTTGCTAGACAATTCAAGATAAAATCAAGATGATCTGGCTAGTGTAGAAATTTGGTTACCACTTAATGAATTCAGTTACAATGATGTTGTAGAATGTAAAAGGCAAAGACATGCTAAAATGCTGCTAAAATAAATACTCATTTCTTATTCTGATGTCACCGTGCAGGTAGGCTTGTACGATCATATGGACTCTTTGAAGTCATTTGCTCTGCTGGCTCTTCCTATGTTGTCATGTTCAATGTGTTGAAGATAAAGATCTACTCTTTAGCTCTGACATTTAGGTCTAATCTTTCAGGAATGTTGGGAGGAGGCAAGAAAGGCAGTGAGGGATTTGCATTTTCCAACAGGGAGGGGCTGATTCTCAGAAAATATCAGTCAAAAGAAACACTAATGATGGTACCATGGGCGGAGCAGCACCAGAAGTCAGAATATTCCTTTTTCGCCACATATTTAGTTTAATTCATCCCATTCCAGAAGTGCACTACGCATATTTTATTACCCTTCTAATCCTCTCACTGGCACTCTGGTCACATAGTGCCTGAGACATTTGACTGCTAACCAGAGGGTTGGCAGTTCAAACCCACCAGTCATTCTGAGGAAGGAGGACTGGGCAATCTACTTCTGCGAAGATTTATCACCTTGAAAACATAAAGGGGGTTTCTATGAGTCAGAATTGACTCTATGGCAATGAGTTTGGTTTTTTAGGGAATCCTTTCACTATGCTCTCTCTTTAATCTGCAAACACAGACACGCATCCTTTCTGTGAATACAGATAACCTGACTCCTTTCTACAAGTTTCCCACTGGGAAAGGACTTTATTTCTCCACAATTAGATCAAACCCGTTGCTATTAAGCTGATTCTGACTCATGCCAACGCCATATGCATCAGAGGAGAGCTGTGCTCATGGGTTTCAACAGCCGATTTTGCTGAAGTCGATTGCCAGGCCTTTTTTCCGAAGCACTCCTGGGTGGACTCCAACTTCCAACTTTTTGGTCAGCAGCTGAGCATGTTATCCATTTGTGCCTCCCAGCGACTCCTTAAACTTGATTGTCAGTTGCCCACAAGACAATTCCAAATCATGACGGCCCCATGCGTGCAGAATAGAACGGCTGCACAGGATTTTCAATACTATGACTTTTTGGAAGGAAGTTGCCAGGCCTATCTCCAACAGCATCTCCAGATGGATTTGAACCACCAACATTCTGGCTAAAGATAAATTGATTGTGTAACCATTTGAGCCACACGTTGTTGTTATGTGCCATCTAAACGGCCTCGACTCATAGCGACCCCTCACTCCTTGGGTTGCCGAGGCAGTATCACTACAGAAGTAGATTGCCCAGCCTTCTTTCCGAGGAGTGGCTGGTGGGTTTGAACCGCCAGCCTTCTGGTTAGCAGTCAAGTTGAGCTACATAGGGACTTCTAAATGAGATAGGCCCACTCAACTCATTGCATCATTCAATTCAGTTCATTATGGGATACTAAAGTAGTTGGAACAGTGTTGGAAATGATATTTTCTGGGATAAAAAAATCTATTTTGGCATTATCCTTGAACTAAAAATCAGGTTTTAGATAGATAGGTAGATAGATTTCCTTAAAACTAGTATTAATTCTTACAAAAAGTAAGTTTTTAGGAGAAATATTAAGAAATGGTATTATTTGAACTGACATGCTATCTGATATTTCTAGTGTCCTGCTAATCCTAAAGGGCATTCCCTTACTTTCTTTTAAAAGCAATTAATTAAAGAAAGGGCAATGTCTTTGCAAAAATAGAGAAAAGTTTATTTAAATATATATGAAGCAAAATTGCCTTTTAAACCACACTGATACATTTAAGTTTTAATAACATATTTGCATTTTTATCATATGTAATCTATGCTGCATTGACTTAAATAAAAAATTCCTAAAATTTACCCTTATTACATTTGCATATAGTTGGATACAAATTATAGTTTCTTTCCTAAACTACAGAAGTAGCCTATCACATGGCCATATAAACTACAGCTGAATTCTAGGTCAGAACCCTTTGGAATTGAAAGGTAATTTCCAATTCCTGTTTTTATTTGGATGGCAAATTCCTTGGGTTGGCTAGGGCTAAAAACACCACAGACTTGTAAGATAAATTAGTTTCATTTTTATTTTTATTACTTTATTGCCAGCTTCTCTTCCAAATTACATTTTTAATAAATTTGATTTATAACTATTTTGTAGGGTGAAAGCCCATAAACACATCTTTCTGCTTTAATTGCCTTTATAAAGCACTTACTCAAATGGGCAATTTTTCCTTCCATTGGTACCACCAGTTTTTATACGTGACTCTGTTAGCCTCTCAAGATTAACTGAAGCTCACTGCTAAAATGAGTCATATACTGTGGGAGGTGAACTAGTATATCACACTTAAATTTACATTAAAAAAAGAAGAAGAATAGGTTCTCAGGGAGGTTTTGTGACAATCAAATCATGGGTAACATTAAAATTCTAATTTCTTGACAGTATCCTATATGTTATATTCTATAAATCATTGTCCCTTGTCTGACCATTGTCAGCTGTAGTTTTTAGGCAGATAAAGAACCACACTCTTATTGTAAAACAACAACAGGTTTGAGCCAGTTTTCTTCTGGGCACTAAGCCATGTGTGTCTTTCTCTTTTCTATTTATATGTACACTCCTTTCTAGATGAGCTCAACCAGAATCATCATGACTTAACATTCCATTTCTGTGCCCATAACCTTCTTGTTCAGATCCCCACCCCATGATCTCTTCCCAAGTTCCAACACATTCCACTTGAATGCCTCCTCCATGTTTATGTCTATCTGGTGCCTCAATGCAGAACTCCTGTCTTCCTCATCTCAGTCAATGGCCCTGATGTTTAATGCTTGAATGAAAAACTATGGGGTTATCCTTGACTTCTTGTCTTATATTCTTAGTGCTGCTGTAAGAGAAACTATTAAATTGGGTGGCTTTCAAGAACAGAAATGAATTCCCTCTCAGTTTAAGAGGCTGGAAGTAGGAATTCAGGGCACTGGTTTTAGGGGAAGGCCCTCTGTTGGCTCTGGGGGAAGATCCTTGTCTTTAAGCTTCTGTTCCTGGGTTTCTTGGTGATTTTCACATGGCATCTATCTTCTCCTGCTTGTGTTTGCATGTCTTTGTGTATATGCTGTTCTTACAACTCAGACCTGATTAAGTTTAGGGCATACCCTGCACTGATCTGTCTTCATTAACATTACATAGAAAATCCTACACATATTCTGGGGGGAACAATTTAATTTATAACATTCCTCTTTATTTCCCACATTCATCATCTTAGTAATTCGGATGGGTTCTAGCTTCACAATATAAACAAATCCACACAGACTCTGCTGATGTTTCAACATTTATTCTGCTAAGACGTGGACTAAGCCATGGCCTTTTCTCTCCTGGACTGTAAAAGTCTACTAACAGGTCTCCTGGCCTCCAATCAGTGTTGCAAATACCATTAGAACAAGGGGTCCTGTCCCATGTGCAAATGAGCCAGTCCACATGGCACCAGAGTTTGGAAAAAAAGAAAGGTGACTTATCAAGGAGCAGTACTCCAGGAGCCAGGGGAAATTGCCCAAATCTGACTCCCCAAACCAAAGCTTGAATAACAATTGATAGGGTTCAAAAAGAAGGAAATCACACATAATGAATACTTTTCTGGGAAATCTAACGCATATTCAAGGCAAGGAGGGGTCCTTTTGGATAGGAGCTGGCCTTCAAGTCTTCTGCATCAGACTGTCTTCCCTGCACTTTAGGTTGCTGCACTTGCCTTGCGGTCTTCTGACAGCACCTATGTTCTGGGCGGGTCATCCCAGGGACACAGTTCCTCTTTATTGTGCATGCTTGAGGGCCAAAGCTGGCTAAAAGTTGTTCTTGTCTTTTCCTTAGCCTCGTATCTTCTTGGATCCCGCAACACACAATGATTAAGTACACACAAGCATAATGGTTGAGCACAAGCTGACATAGTGGTGAAGCAAAAAGGGAGGGGTTCAGAAACTCAAGCTTTACACTTCTCCCAGCCATAGTAAGAATTTAAAATGAGCATTAGATGATTTCCTGCCCTCTCTCAGAACTGGTCTCCATGCTCAAAATGAAATCTAAGCACCGTGTGCTCCAATGCCCACACGAGCTTGTCGCTACCTGCTTCTCGGTGTCATCTCCATCCTCTCTCTCCCTCATTCCCACAGCTCTATTTACACGGACCTTCATTCTTTCAGTGAATAAGCCAAGTCCATTCTTGCTCCTAGCCTTTGTGCTTTCTGTTCCTTCTGTCTACAGTGTTCTTCCTTAGATTTGTGAATGGCTCATTCTCCTCCTCCTTTCATGTTTCTGCTCAGATGTGAGTTCTTCAGGGAGCCTCCACTATCTAACCTGGCACCTTTATCCGACCCTGCCACTCTCTGAAATCTTGTCTTACTAAATTTTTTTAGACATCATTTATCAGTATATGACTTTCCTCGCACTCATTGAGTTTTCTATTAGTTTAATTTCTTCCTCTCCCAATAGAATTGTGCCTCCAGAAAGGAAGGCAGTTGGTCTCTTTTTCCATGACTTTCTGATGGCTGTGTCCTTGAATGAAGAAACCTTCCCACTTGAGAGTGTTTGATATCACTTACATGCACACAATCATTGGGTGTCAAGTGTGGAAGTATAAATTGAACCTCCAAAATTGTCTGAGATACAGTCACCTCAATAAATATTAGTGATTACTACAATTGTTGTTGTTGTTGTTAAGTGCCGTCGAGTCGTTTCTGACTCATAGCGACCCCATGCACAGCAGAACAAAACACTGCCCGATCCCACGCCAGCCCCACAATCCCTGCTATATTTGAGCCCATCATCGCAGCCACCGTATCAATCCATCTCATTGAAGTCCTCCCCCTCTTTCATCGACCCTCCACCCTACCAAGC
>NW_006921956.1:1666116-1688098 GCF_000298275.1 Orycteropus afer afer
TAATTCATTCTTTACTATAGAAATATTAGAAAATTCAGAGAAAAAAAGTTACTTATTATATCATCATGAAAGAGAATCACTGTTAATCTATTAAAGCAATATTTCACTTCATTACATAAAAGTTTTAGAAATGTGCAACTGTACAAAAGCAGTATCATACTTTTTTCCCAATGAAACATGTATTAAAGTTCATTCTATGTTATTTATTTTTTTATTTTCAGTTTTATTTATCTAATCATGTGTTCCTTGGAACTTAAAAAAATTTGAACAACTGACCTTGTGGTTAGCAGCCAGATGTCTTATCGACTACCCCACCGGAGCTCCTTTAAAAGGATAATGTAGGCTTTATCACCAAAGTATAGACACCATTTCATCAGGTGGGAAAATAACCTGCCCCAAAGCAAATTCTCCACTGTGGTCTTCTCACCCATTGCCAATGAGCTGATTCCACTTACGGCTGTCCCACATGCATCTGAGTGGAGCTGTGTTCCGTACGGTTTTCAGTGCTTAGGCCTGCAGAGGTCAATCACCAGGAAGGTGACTCAGAGTGGACTTAAACCTCTAACTTTTCAGTTAACAGCCAAAGGAGCATATTAACTGCACCACAAAGGGACCTGTGGGATCTTCTAGGATTCCTCAGTGTTTGGATGTATTCACGTTTGCCAACTCCAGAGTGATTTTTGAGTAAAGCCACTGAGCAGGCCCTACCTAGAGCTCTGGTGGTGCTATGGTTAAGGCATTGGACCACTCACTAAAAGGTTGGAAGTTCAAACCCACCAGCTGCTCCATGTTTTGTAAAGACTTACAACCCTGGAAACTCTATGGGACAGTTCTATTATGTCTTATAGAGTTCCTATGAGTTGGGATAGATTCGATTGCAGTAAGATCTGTTTGTCTTTTTCATTTGTTAGAACAGCCTTATGGTATACTTTAACAATACCTGTTAAATTTAATTATGCATAGCAGCAGCAATGATATATTTTAATAATAACAAAGGAGAAGTCAAGTTACACCTAACGTACTCTAATTATGTATTATTTGGAAATGGTTATTTTCTTGACAAGAACTCTAGCTCAATATTTCATTTCCCCGCTGAAAGTCTTAGCATGGGTGTTTGAACACAGTGCTCGTCTCCCCAAGCATTCAAGTGGTCAGAGACGCCTTTGTATGTTCCTTACCGTAGAGAATTTGCCTTTATCTGACAAGTGAGGGCCAACATTTCTTTCTTTCCCTTTATTTTATTTGTTGCAGCTTCTTGTTCTACAGACAATACACCCATCCTTCAACTATACAGCTTCAATATAATTGTATTTCCCTTTATTTCTCACTTTTATGTCTTTGTTTTGAGAGGCAATGGTGTGTAGATAAAAGCTTAGGAGTAAGCGAGACAGTGAATTGAATTTCAGCTCTGCATTTGCTTGTTGTGTGACCTTGGGCAAGTTACTTAACCTGCCTAATTCTCAGTTTCCTAATTTGTAAACTGTAGATAATGATTTTTTAATAGAATTTGGTTGTGAAATTTGAATAATATGAATCACAGAGTTTAACTGTCACACTGTGAAGCTTCCATATCCCATTCTTTCCTTTCTCTTCATTGTGCTGTATTTTGTTCTCCATATCTTGTTGTCTGCTTGTCACATATTTTAAATTTCCCCAGTTCCTTTGCTTCCATCATTTCCAAAATGATCTCAGCTGCATAAGATATGACGGAGACCATCTTACTGATCAATGTCTGTTTTTGTCTTTGGAGTTATTTTCTTTCACATTGAAGATGCTTTTTCCATGGGAAATAATTTGAGCATTTTACACACAAATAACCCGTTTCAGCTCCTTATCAGTTTATCTTTCTGTCTTCCCATGGTGATGAGTATATACATGAAATAAAGCATACTCACATCTACTATTGTCCCTTGGTATCAGTAGGGGAGTGTGTCCTATGGATACCAAATCCATGGATGCACAAATCCACCTTAAATTAATGATGTAGTATTTGTATATAACCTAAGTACATCATCCTATATACTCTAAATCATCTCTGTTGTTGCTATTGTTAGTTGCCATCAAGTCAGTTCTGACTCATAGTGATCCTATGTACTACAGAACAAAACACTGCCTGTCCTCCACCAGTCTTACAATCCTTGCTATACCCGAGTTCATTGTTGCAGCCACTGTGTCAATCCACTTTGTTGAGGGCCTTCCTCTTTTCATTGACCCTCCACTGTATCAAGCATGGTATCCTTCTCCAAGGGAGATCCCCCTGACAACATGACCAAAATAGGTGAAATGAAATCAGACCATTCTCCTTTGCAAGGAGCATTCCAGCTGCACTTGTTCCAGGACAGATTCGTTCATTCTACTGGTAGTCCATTGTACCTTTAGTATTCTTCAACAACACCACAACTCAGAAGCATAAATTCTTTTACAATAACAAAGATATTGTTATTTTTCTTTTCCATCCCACCACTGGTAAACAACAAAGAAAGTTTTCTTCCATACATAAACCTTTCCTTGACTTTTCACAATACTGAACTAGCACAATATTTGTCCTTCTCTGATTGACTTATTTCACTCAGCGTAATGTCTTCCAACTCCATCCACATTAGACAGTGTTTTATAGATTCTGCTAACAAGAAGGCTGTTGGTTCAATCCCACTATCCACTCCTTGGAAGGAAGATCGGGCATTCTACTTCCGTAGAGATACCACCATAGAAACCCAAAGAAGGGTTGCTATGAATCCAATCAAGTCAACAGCATTGAGTTTGCTTTTTTGGTTTAGTATTCCATTGTGTGTATGTACCATAGTTTGCTTATCCATTCTTCAGGTGTTGAGCAACTAGGTTATTTCCATCTTTTTGCTATTGTAAATAGTGCTGTGATGAACATGCTTCTGTTGTTGTTATGCTTCAATTCAGACCCGACTCATAGTGACCCATCCTTGGGTTTCTGAGGCAGTATCACTATGGAAGTAGATTGCCTAACCCTCCTTCCAAGGAGTGACTGGTGGGTTTGAACGGCCAGCCTTCTGGTTAGCTGTCATGTGCCTTAGGCACTATGCTACCAGAGCTCCTGTGATGAACATGGGTGTGCATGTATCTGTTCTTGTCCTGACTCTCATGTCTTTAGGATATATACCTAGAAATGGGATTGGGGGAAAAAAATGATTGTGAGAGCCCACCACCAATAATAATAAAAAATAAATTAATTGAAAAAGCAACAACTCTTCTTCAGTAGTCCTTGTTCATTGTCCAGGTTTCACATGCATATGAGACTACTGAAAATACCATGGTGTTGGTTAGGCACACCTTAGTCTTCAAAGAGACATCTTTGTCCTTCAACACTTTAAAGAGGTCTTTTGCAGCAGATTTGCCCAGTGTCATACATTGTCTGATGCCTTGATTGCTGCTTCCATTGGTGTTGGTTGTAGAACCAAGTAATATGAAATCTTTTGACAACTTCAATCTTTTCACCATTTGTGGTCCAATTGTGAGAATTTTGTCTTCTTTATTTTAAGGTGAAATTCATACTCCAGACTTTATTCTTTAATCTTCATTTGAAGTGCTTCAAGTCATCCTCACTTTCAGCAAGCAAGGTTGTCTCATCTGAATATTGAAGGTTGTTAATGACTCTTCCTCCAACCCTGATGCTGCATTCTTCTTCATATAGTCCAGCCTCTTGGATTATTTGCTCAGCATACAAGACTACTTACAATATCCAATACAACATAAATGCTATGTAAATAGCACTTTAGATTCTCTCTTAGCTTTAGAGAGATTGCTTTGACAATTCCATTGCTTTTTTTTGTCCTTTTGTGTGTGTGTGTGTGTGTGTATTTGTCCTGATCCCCACCACCCCCCGCCCCCAATTACTTTTGGTTTGTGGTTGCTTGACTATTTGGATGTGGAACCCAAGGATATGAAGGCTGGACTGTATTCTCAATTTATCTAGCATATCATGTCCCTACAAAATTATTATTATTATTATTATTATTAGTTTTGACCCAAATGATATAGAATGTCTTATCAATGTTTCTCTTTGTTATGATCCCAGAATAAAATTTGCCAAATACCTTATGGCCCGGGACATATGTGTCTTTGTTAGAGTAGGCACTTTGTTCAGCAAAGTCATTATAATCAGCACAATGATATTTGCCACCTCTAGTTTTAGATGAAATATTACATTTCCCTTAAAATAATAATAATAATAATTGCCAGACTCTTTTAATGTCTTAGCCATTCACCTTATTCATGTGAGTTTTTTTTTTTTTTTTTTTTTTTCTTAATATACTGGACTGACTATGTGGTCTAATCTAAAGTCAAACACTGAGCCTGGGGACACCTCTCTAGAAGCTTACTCCTCAGTCACTAGACAGTGGAATCGTGCCTCCCATAGAATCAATGATGTTTAACGTCTTTGACTTCTTTGCAGATAAGAATCCATGCTCTTCATTTACATTGAAATAGTTTAATTATCCTATTTCCCTTTTCATGTTTCCCCCACCCATTTAGATCTCTTATACCCACCCTCACTCTGCTCTCTTATTGAACATAATGCTTGTAGAGTGTGTTTTTATTTTTGCTTTGACTTTATTTTTTTCTTTCTCTTTGATCTCACCAATACAACTGGACCTCCTATGGTTCTCTGATTTGTTCTCCAATTTCTCTCTCATCTTTGTTTTCTCAGAACTGCTCTCATTAAATGAATCTGAAACTGAAAATGGTCTGGCTGTTATTAACTCTTTTACTTCACTCCTTTTTCTCAGAAATCTTTTTCCATTACTCTCTTTAACACTCTACTGGACTCTGATGCCTTGACAAAGGAGCAAGTTTTTCTCACATTGGTACTTCCTCTGGTGCTGAAACATCCTTCCTCTTCTGTAGAAATGTTTTCACCTTCCAAATACATTTTCTAATTTATCCAGCTTTTCGGGAAGATAGTGTAATGATTTGAATAGGCACATTTTTCTATCTACTCTTACACCTACACCTTAGCCATTCTAATTGTCTACTTTTTATCAATGTTCTTCCAGTTTTTATGTATGAAGATATACATATACATGTTAAAATCTGTATCCATTGCAGACTGATTCTATATATTTACAATTGTAGGTCAGTTTTAGCTATTTCTAGTCCTATCACTTTTTATTTTTAATTTTTTTCTAAATTAAACTAATATTCACTCCAAATGCAGCCATTTATCTTCTTTAAGGAAAGGAGGTAAATCCTTAAATGACGTATTCTTGTATTTCTGCTGTCATTGGTTGTTGTTGTTGTTATGTGCCTTTGAGTCGGACCCGACTCATAGCGACTCCTCCTTGGGTTGCCAAGGCAGTATCTTTGGTAGTGGTAGGGAAAGGTGAAATACCACAGTGTCAGCATGTACTATAAAATTTAATCTTTCTTTTCCCAAAATTCATCTATAACAATAAGGCCCAGGGATAATTTACTTCCTTATGTATCTATTTATCTTGCCCAACTAAAGGGTTGGTTTCCAATAGAGTCAGTTCTAGTATAACTATTTCTCAATTCCTCAGTTCAAGAGCAAGTTTCAGAGTCTCTTCTGACATCCATTTTGGTCTTTTCTTCTTCTCCCCTCTTTTTAATGATCTTTTGCTGTCTTCATGCATGATGTTCCTGATGTCATCCCACAGCTCTTGTGATCTTCACACATTGGTGTTCAGTGAATCAAATTTATCCTTCAGAAGGTCTCTAAATTCAGGTGGGCTATAATCAAGGTCATGTTTTGGCTTTTATGGAGTTGTGGTGTTAATTTTCTTTACCTTCATCTTGAACTTATATTTGAACACTTGGTGGTCTGCTCCACAGTCAGTTCCTGGCCTTGTTTTCACTGAAGATATTGAGCTTCTCCATGGCCTCTTTCCACAGATGTAGTCAATTGGATTCCTGTCTATTTAATCTGGTGGGGCCCATGTGTATAGTCATCATTTATGTTGTTGAAAAGGTACAGAATTCTATTGTTCCTTGAATGAACAGAATCTAAAGCAAATGGGGGAAATGATGAAATAAAAGAGCTGAACAGAAGATTTCAAAGGGCAGCTCAAGAAGACAAAGTAAAGTGTTATAATGACATGTGTAAAGGCTTGGAGTTAGAAAACAAATAGGAAAGAACGCATGACTGGCCACAGATTACTCGCATTCATGGAAGCACAGTTCATCTAGAACTTGGGATTCATTTATATGGACTTTTTCAGTTGGGTTTTCCATTATCCTCGTCTTTAGCCATAACCTAGCTCTCTCCTTGTTTCTTTGTTCTGTTTCTTTCCTATCTCTGTGAACTTCTCCAAAATGTGTCTCCAATGTGTACATTCAATGTTCCTTCTGGAAAATCTCTACTTTTCCTCTCTCTCTCTTGCTATGATTCATTTGCTTTCCTTTCCCACTACAACCTGACATTCTTCTTTTTTTAATATTCCTTTCCTTTTGTCCTGAAATTTCATTTTTCTGCCTTCTCTCCCTAAGAAAAGAACAGGACCTTCTTTGTTGCTGTTATATTCTTGTTTGGACAAATTCTTGACAGTATCCTATCTTCCTAAAAAGTTTCAGGAGTGTCCTTATTTTTCTAATACTTAAGAGGGTTTGAGGAGTCTCTGGGTAGAAAAAACAATTATGTGCTCAACTGACAACATAACGTTTGGTAGTTCAAATCCACCCAGAAGTGTCTCAGAAGAAAGTTCTGGTGAACTACTTCTAAAAAATCAGCACTTGCAAATCCTCTGGAGTACAGCTCTCTGACAACATGGAATCACAATGAGTCAGAAATGAGTCAGCAACAATGGTTATTTAAAAAAGGTTTGTAAAAAATTGGTGCAATCTCCAAAAGCAAATTTAAAAGAGAGCCAGTTTCCATAACCCTAGCAGTATTACTAGGATTAGGTGTAGCAACCGGAGTAGGTACCGGAACAGCAGCCATCATACAAGGAAACCAACACTATCAAACATTAAAAAGAGCTAATTCAAGGAAAAAGGAACGAGAAGCTGGTCAAGGAATATTTGAATCCTGGTTTAATAAGTCTCCTTGGTTCACTACTCTAATATCCTCTTTAATAGGCCCCCTGCTAATCCTGTTTCTTTTATTAACCTTTGGTCCCTGCATTTTAAATCACTTAGTTTCCTTTATCCGGGAGAGAATAAACGCTGTACAAGTATTAATATTAAGACAACAATATCAAGCTTTACCAGAACAAGAAAGAGAAGCAGATATTCCATGATTGGAATATGAACATAAAAAGAAGTGAGGAATGTGGAATTAAAATTTAATGTTTCAACATGACAAAGAGAGGCCACCATTAAGACCAGTAAAAAGGCGGGCCCTAGCTCCTAGAAAATTACATCAGTCATCCACACTCTCGCCAGAAAACCAAAGTATGAACCCACCAATGACCTGTAAAACTATGTTAAAATAACCAATCACTTGTATTTTGTATTCGCGCCGAAATATAAACTGGCCTATCACTGGAATTCCCTTTGTCCACCCTTGTCCCCTAACCAATCCCTGATACCCTCACCACCCTCTCGTTCCTCCGCCCTTTCCGAATACTTCTTTAAATAGTATGTGTGTTGGAAGCTCGGGGCTCTACTCCTCTGCCCCTGCGTGGGATATGAGTCGAGCCCCAGTGCACTGGAACTCCGAATAAACTCCTCCTGCTTTTGCATCAAAAAAAAAAAAAAAAAATTAGTGCAATCTCTACCTTGATAATTTGGTAGAATTCCTCAACAATATACAGATGCCAAGTGTTTTATTTATGGATGATTTTAATTTCTGATATAATAACTATAATTAAAGTTAAAGAACAAGTCAGTATTTGGCAAATTTATTTTTCCTTGAAATATTTGTGTTTTTCTAAAGTTTAAATTACTTTTCACAGAGTTGTTCATGGTTCATAACAATATCTTTTTTTAAAAAAAACCCTCATCTATCTATAATTAGTTTTACCTTTAAACAACTACTATTTTTTTTCTATTTTTATCAATCTTACCAAATGACTTGAATATATATAAATATATTTTTTATCCAAGAACCAACATGTACATTTTTTTAACCTTTATTTATTCTATATTTTCTATTTTATTTATTTCTGCTGTTACATTTATTTCTTTATAATTTTTACTGTCATTGAATTTACCATGATATTCTTCATGTAACTCTTTCATGTGGAGTCTAATCTCATTAATTTTCTGCCTTTTTCTTGTGTGTGTGTTTATTTAAGATATAAATTTACTTTAAGCTGCAGAAATCTAGAGAGCAGGAAAACAGGTACACTTTTTTAGAGAAAAATTTAAATTTACTTCTTGTTAGAACCACATATCCAATATGGAACTCCTTTATCACGATCTAGTTTGGGACTTATGGTAGGATTCTGAGGCTTGCCACGGGAGGCAGATGTTCCATTTTCTACTCCATTCCTGGTGTTGAAATTTGATCTTTAGTGATAATTTCCTATTCACAAATCTGGTTTTTCACTGTTCTTATTTTACTTCTGGTCCATGGAGATTTCTATCCGATTATTTTCAATAATATTTCATTGTGTTTTAGGTGGTTTATACAGTAGTCTAAGTTCCCATTCAACATTTTCTACACAAATTGTTCAGTGACATTGGTGACATTCTTTACAATGCATTTTCCTTCTAGTTGTTCCATTTCCATGTATCTAGTTTCCCTGCCTGTCTTGGTTCTCTTGTCCTCCTGTAGCAGAAATATCACAAAAAGGTGGCTTTAACAAACAGTAATTTATTCTCTTATAGTTTCAGAAGCCAGAAGTCTGAATTCGGAGTGCTGGCTCTAGGGACTGGGTGAAGTTCCTTCGACCTTGGGCTTCAACTCTGCCTCTTGTTCCAGGCCCACTGGAACCAGAGGCATTTCCTGACTCAGACAGCTGCTGGCTGCTGAGGCTGATGAACCCAAGGTCAACAAGTAAAAGGGCAAAATCCCAAGATCGGCAGGCAACATGACAGACCACTGGTTCAAGTCCAAGAGAAACCAAGATTGGTAGACAACTCAGCAGCCCACTTGTTCAAGTTCAGGAACTGCTGATGAAGGTTTGGAATCCAAAATGTGCCAAAAGCTACAGACCTTTCTCAAAGCCTCTCCATATACACTGGAATAGGCCACACTCTGAAGGCAACTACTTAGCTGCTCACAGCAGTTTCCACCGTAGGGGTGATTACAATCTCATCATGGTGAATAACTGTTTCCAGTTGGTAGCCACTCAGAACCATAGCACAGCCAAACTGATATATAACCTTAACTACCAAACTGCCTCCTTACTTTCTCATCTTTGCTTTAAAGTCATTGTTGATGATTTTGGTTTCATATAGGTGACTTTTTAAAGTCTATTTATTTTTTTTTATGGTATCAACTGTGATCCAGATATGTTTTTGCAATCCATCTAATATCTAGTTATATGACATGGGAGGAACCTAGAGTATATAGTCAGTCTGCCATAGTACATTAGACAATTTTCTGTAATTCATATATGTTGTTAAAGTTCTGTTGTTTTAACTAAATAAAAGTATGTAATAATTTTTTTTACAAATAGATTCCTTTACTTAATGATATCTGAGAGGTTTTCTTTCCCTTTATTAATTTTTTAATAAATGTCTATTTCAGTTTTGACTACATAATGTATTTCCATGCCTAGTTATAGCACAAATTATTTAATTATTACAGCTATTGCTTTACAAATAATGTCACAAAAAATATCCTAGGACAACATACCTTATGAATACCAGAGTTTTTTACAATTTTATTTCTCCCTGTGACTCTTTAAAAACAATATAAAGATTCGTTTAAAACAGGTTATTTGAAGTGAAATCCACTACATACAGTTCTCGAAGCCTCTATCTAATATTGCTGGTACTGATTCTATTATCTCGTCACTTGTCTGTATCCCATGAAGAAACACTCTAGGATAATTTCATTTTTGATAAAAGCTAATTACTCCTTGAAAAGAATTCTCATTTTCTTTATCCGCCATAGTACACAGTTGACCCTGCAATACTAAGTCTTCATTGAATGCATTCTTGTAGTTGCTACTCTTTCTGTTTGTTTGCTGTTGCAGTGATTCATGAAGCTGGAACTCAAGGGACTGTGTCTCTCTCCATTTGACTACTCAGAAACACGGTCCTAGGGGACATGCTAGGGAACAAAGTATGGTATTACATCTCACGATGCAACAGATTTAATATTAAAATCTCTTTATTGTAGTTAATTCCTTTTCATACATTTCAATTAGATTTATTTATTAATTAGTTGTTGATTGATTGATTGAAGCAATGTAACTGTTAGTTACAGGAGGAACATTATTTGTTATGGATTAAATTATGCTCCTAAAAATGATATATGAAAGTCCAGATCCTTATAACTGTGACTGTGACCTTATTGGAAAGGAATTTTGTTTGAAGATATTATCAGCTAAGGAAGTCATGCTGGAGTAGGATTGGTTCTTATGCCTTCTGAGTGGTGTCCTATAAAAGGGGAAAATAGACATAGACACTCTGGGGGAAGATAGCATGTAAGGATACATTTAGAAGCAGCGAAGGATGCCAAGGCTTGCTAGTAGCCCTTGGAAGCTAGGAGGGAGACATGGAGCAAGTCCTCTCTCAGAATCCTCAGAAGAAATTTACATGACTGATACCCTGATTTGGACCCCCAGCATCTAGAACTATGAGATAATAAACGTGTTTTTGTTAAAACCACTCATTTTGTGGTCTTCTGTTATGACAGCCCCAGGAAACTAAGACCATCTATAAAAGTCTTATTACTAAGATGATTCACTCTATGATTGCTATGAATATTTTATCACCAACATTTAAAAGAGGGAGCCTATATTTTTGCCATTTATTATTATTATTTTTTCATCTGCGGCCTCAGGATTCTATTATATAAATATAAAACAATTTTCTCAACTGGCCATGACATGTAGATGATATCTTGAGCTACATTTCCAGCCAAATGCTGGCTGCCCTGTATTTCTCCAAATGAGAAATACATGCACTTCATTGACCTCCTTTTCCTTTTGAGACATTTTATGTCCCTCTCTTGCTCAGGATGCATCCCTTGTTCATAGATAAAGCTAATGTCCTTTAGAAAAGAAAAATTGACATTGTTAGATTATTATCATTTCTACTCTGTAAATTAGAAAACAGCAATATGGAGATGCTTAATATCTGTCCAAGGTCACAAAAGCAGCTACTGGCTGATTAGGAAGGAAAACTTAAAACTCACCACTTCTTGTCTGCTCTCTTCCTAAGATACAATGTCCGTTGTTTGTTAGATCACATCTATACTCTCAACAAGGAGCCCCCGTAACACAGTGCTTAATCTCTTGGCTGCTAACCAGAAAGTCAGTGGTTTGAACCCAGCAACCACTCTGTGGGAAAAAGATGTGGCAGTCTGCTTCCATAAAGATTACAGCCTTGGAAACCTATGGTGGCATAGTGCCTAAAACACTTGACTGCTAATGAGAAGATTGGTGGTTCAAACCCACCAGCTACTCCTCAGAAGGAAGATTGGACAATCTACTTCTGTAGAGATACTACCTCAGGAACCCAAGGGGGGTCTGACTTGATGGCACATAACAACAACAACAAACAATAGAAAGGAGAAGAAAAATAATCTTTTATTACTAAATAATTTTACCACCACTCATCTGTCGGTTTGTCGTACTGTGTTGGCTTTTGTGTTGCTGTGAGGCTGGATGCTACGACACCAGTATTTCAAATGCCAGCAGGGTCACCCATAGTGGGCAGGTTTCAGTTGAGCTTCCAGAGGGAGACAGATTGGGAAGAAGGACAGGGCCACCCACTTTGGAAAAAAAAAAAACTTGCCACTGAAAACCTTAGGAATAAATGATTATAAGTTATGTTTTCTACATAAACAAGCTGAGTCATCAACCATAAAGAATAGAACACATGTTCATATACATATATTTCAATCTGACACACAGAACTATTGTGATTTTGAGATGTAATCAACACACAATTTTATATTCGTCTCATCAAAATTTATTTGAATACTATTTATTTATTTATAGCTTAAAAACAAAAATAGGGAGGTCCTGTGATTCTTCTGTTCCTTTTAGGAAACAAATAGCCTTATGGTTTCTTTAAGTCAGAAAATTAAGTGTAAGCTCAGAAATTTAGAATGTTCAGTCCTAGATGCTAATCACTTCTTTAATTTTTCCTTCTGAGGAGAAGCCTTGCCTCCTCAGTAGATTGCTTCTTGCCTTGGCTTTGCCTGTTCCCTTCACCACTGACAGGCCCAAAGTAGAAGGGAGAGATGAGGAGTAAGGGGAAAAATGATTTCTTGCTTTTGAAATATGGTCTTAAACTGATTTCTGTGCTCTTTCCTGGGAATGTGTAACACTAATACTTTTCTGTTTTTAATTTGTGAAGTTCCTCCAACACGAGTTCATGGACACTTCAGCTGCTGGTTTCCCAGAGCACCATTCCATTTTCATCCTCTCCCTGCTGGAGAACCATCGATCCCTGGGGTCTTCCTGTCCGGCTCTCTCTTCTGCATCTGGCCCGTGGCAATATTCACACATCCATTAACTTGACAAGCTCTTGGAATAGAGAGTCATCCCTGACTCCTGCAGCCACTCCTCCTAACATCCCTTCCCAGCACAATTGGGCACCCTATTTCTCCTGCCCCTTAATAACCAGGATGTGGGTTAAATCTCACCTCACTGTGCCCCACTACTATAAGGGAGAGATCTTTCAGCTTTCCACAGGGTATGTTAGACTCCCTTCTCCTTGGGAAGAAAGAGGGGAAAGAAATTTTCAAGGAGGTGGGAAAATTCCTATTAGAAAACCATCTCTCTTTCTTAAAAAAAAGGGGGGTGGGAGGTCTCTTTCACACATCCTGATTGCTCACTCCCTGACACCTTTATATCTTTCTCATGCATGAAGAAAAAGATCTTAAAAGTTGTAAACAGATTCTTAGAGGGGTACTTTGAAAAGTACCCTTTCCACTCTAGCACCTTATTTTGGTAACTGATATTTGTCATACTAGGTCTCTGCCAATTCTTCAATTCCATAGCCTCATCACGTACATTATTAACTCTTCACTGAAGGAAGTTATGAAGTTTCTCAACTTTCTAAGACTCCATTTTAACATTTAGAGCAAGAAATGAAAGAGGAAAGATTAAGAGGTGGAGAAGCTAAAATTTAGTAGACACTTGTTATGTCATAGGTATTAGGTTCTTTTCTAGTCAGAAGCTCATGTCTTTTTAGCTGTTCCAATAGTCCAGAGGGGAGAATTTATCATCTCCTTCACTTTTCATGAAGGAGCAAACTGAGCCTGGGAGAGGTGATTTTATTTGACCAGAGTGATTGATGCTCCCGAGGTGAAGGAATGCAGACTAGACCCCTCCAGTTGGCTGACTCCTAGCTATATTATTTCATTTATAACATTTTTCTTTTAGAATAATAATAATAATAATAATAATGAAGTATACTCCCCAGACTCATAAGGAGCTCAGGGAGCTCAGTGCCTAAGGCATCTGACAGCTAACCAGAACATTGGCAGTTCAAACCTACCAGCCTCTCTGCAGAAGGAAGACGGGGCAATTTATTTCTGTGAAGATCTGCCACCTCCGAAATCCAATGAGATTTGCTATGAGTGAGAAGCGACTTGATGGCAGTGAGTTTGGCTTTTTGGCTTTTGGTTCCCACCATCTGGAGTCAAGCACCTGGGTCAAACCTAAGATTTTCCACATGGCTTTGGGCAAGTTACTTAAATTATTTGTGCCTCAGTTTATCTTTTGTAAATAATAATAATCATGGTAACTACATGATAAGGCTGTTTTTAGGATTTGATTATCTAGTATTTATATATTTAATAAAACAGTTGAAGAACAAAGATCACTAAGGTTTGAGTTAGGATTCATGAAGGACTGTATCTACTAACTGTATTACTTTAAAGAAGTCAATAAAACGACATTAGTGTTCTCATCTCTAAAACTGTTTCATGTTCACAAAAAAAAGTATTATCTTATCATCTCATGATATTTGACAATTTTCTACATATCATCTATCTCCCTTCTGAGAGCAAACAATCTCATTGTTGGATTTTATTAGGACAGTGCCAACACCTGAACATATTGCTCTGTGTAGTAAATGAATGAGTAAGTATCCTACATGGGACCAACAAGCACAATAAAAATGCATGATGCTTCCCAGGACTGTCTTCTAGTGACTGTCTATTGTTCTCAGTAGAAGAATGAAAAGTCACCAAAGACATGAGCTCCTGGTAAGGACCCATCATGTCCACTGAGTTCCATAAATGATGATACTATAAAAGGATGCTGAAGTAGTCCTGGCTGAATGTTACTTTAACTTCAGCCATATATAGGGTAGTTTAAAGCATAGGAAGAAAATCCACCCTATTAGTAGGTATGAATGTGTTAAGACTTCCAGGCACTAATCAAGGGGAGCCATCTAGCAGGTATAAGAAGAAATTTTATAAGCCACAAACTGATCTTGAAATTGTGGTTCTGATATATATATATATATATATATATATATATTTGCCCAGTATGTTTATCTTAGAAAATGGCAGTACAGTTCCATAGTATAATACTTGAAATTGTTTAAAAATTCACTTTAGAACATCTCTTCCAATTTCATTGATTGGTAGATACAGCTTTTTTTTTTTTTTTTTTTTTAATATGCTACAGTGTACAAGCTTGGAGATTCAGAGAAATATTGTGAGCTTAGGTCAGACAAGGATAAAAACATCAGGTTAAAACATAAGAGACTAGCATCATATTATAAATGATGATATAGCAATCAGATTGTCAGATTATAAATTTTTTATAGTCTATAACTCTGTCTTTTCCCCCTGAGTTTCTTGGTAGCAGCTAACGCAAAGTCTCTCTGTGGCTAGAGTTTCTGTTATCAAGCCTTAAAGAGGACACAGACGAAGCAGGTACAATCATCCAGAGGAGAGAAACTTCGCTTGAGGTCCATGAGTCCAATGACTCCCAGCCGTGGTCTTCACATACGTGACAGAGAACAAAAGAAATTATCACCAGATTGTGCTTGGTGGCAGGTCAATCCAACACTGTCACAGGTGGGACTACAGAAGTAGGGAAAGGACCATGGTTAAGATAAATACATATTTGCAGTTAAAAAGTTTACAGGATTTGTCTGAGGCTTCAAACACCGGCCTATGTGGTTGCTGAGGTAGTCTGACCATGAAGCCCTGAGTCACGGTCACCAGGATGCCAATTCCTAACTTAAATTAGATAATATGCAGCTATTTGTGGTAAATCATTAAGGACTCACGCAGACATGTTCCATAGCTTTGAATGAGTACCATATTAGTTAAACTACTTTTAACAGTACTGTTCCTAAGGGCATATTACCCTTTCCATGGTTTGCCCTAGACTTGTCTAAGTATAGCCACATTGCTGGTTTAATGGTCAGAAAAAACTCAAATAGATCTGAACTTATGTCAAGATTCAAAATAGAGTTGGGGCTCCCATTACAGAACACAGCCTTCCACAAAGAAAGTGATTTAGAATTTTAGCTCTAATGTATTTCACATGGGAAAAATATAAATATTTACTGAATGAATAAAGGTATATGTATCTTTGTACATATATACATATATATCCATGCTAAGATATTACCTACTTATTTTCTGCTGACTCTAATGTATGTTTTAGTTTAAATGATTGCATGTTTTTAGAATTGAGCTCTGTGAAAAAGAAGGGGAGGTTTTCACACTCATGTACACTCACACACATACTCTAACACCTTGTACACAAGGAATCAAACAAATCATTAATTGTCTACAGAAACCAGAAGGAATTAGAAGTATATTTAATTTCAATATCTGATTAATATTCATATATCTATTGTCATATTTGATTGCAAAGTCTTTTAGAAAGTATTACCTGTAACAAAAAAAGTTTTATTTACGGCCACTAAAAATGACATCCAAAGAAATTGGGAAGACTGCTACCTGGCCAACAGACTGAAAGAGATTAATATTTATGTCCATTGCAGAGAAAGGTGATCCAGCAGAATATGGAAATTATTGAAAAATATCATTGATATCACACACAAATAAAATCTTGCTGAAAATAATTAAAAAATGGTTGCAGCAGTATATTGACAAGGAACTTCTAGAAATGCAAGTTAGATTCAGAAGAGGACATGGAATGAGAGATATCATTGCTGATGTCAAATGGATCTTAGCTAAAAGCAAAAAATGCCGGAGAGATGTCTACCTGTGTTTTATTGACTATGCAAAGGCATTAGACTGTATGGATCATAACAAATCATGGATAACATTGCAAAGAATGGGAATTCCAGAACACTTAATTGTTCTCGTGAGGAACTGGTTCATAGACCAAGAAGCTGTCTTTTGTACAGAACAAGGAGATGCTTTGTGGTTTAAAATCAGGAAGGAGATGCTTTGTGGCCAGTGTTGTTTGCTTTCACCATACTCATTCACTCTGTATGCTGAACAAATAATCCCGGAAGCTGGACTACATGAAGAAGAACACAGCACCAAGATTGAAGAAGGACTCCTCAACAATCTGCATTATGCAGATGATATAATCTTGTTTGCTGAAAGTGAAGATGACTTGAAGCACTTACTGTTGAAAATCAAAGATTGCAATCTTTGGTATGGATTACACTTCAACATAAAATCCTCACAACTAGACCAATAAGCAGCATCATGATAAGCAAAGACTGACATCAATGATTTGATTTTACTTGGATCCACAGTTAACACCCATGGAAGCAGCAGTCAAGAAATCAGATGTCATATTGCACTGGGAAAGTCTACTGCAAGAAACCTCTTTAAAGTGTTAAGAAGCAAAGATGTCACTTTGAAGATTAAAGTGTACCTGAACCAAGTCATGGTATTTTTAATCACCTCATATGCATGTGAATTGGGAACTCTGGTGGCACAGTGCCTAAGACATTTGACTGCTAACCAAAAGGCTGGCAGTTCAAACTCACCAGCCACTCTTCTGAAGGAAGACTGGTCAATCTACTTCCATAGAGATACCACCTCAGAAACCTGAGGAGGTTGTTATGAGTTGGAATCAACTCAATAGGAGTGAGTTTGGTTTTTGGGGTTTTGCATGTGAAAACTGGACAAAGAATGTAGAAGACCGAAGAATAGTTAATGCCTTTCAATTGTGGTGTTGGTGATGAGTACTGAAAATACCATGGACTTCTAGAATGAACAAATCTGTTCTGGAAGAAGTGTAGCTTAAATGCTTCTTGGAAGTGAGAATGGCCAGACTTCATCTCACCTACTTTGGTCATGTTGTCAGAAGTGACCATTCTCTGGAGAAGAATACAATGTGTGTTAAAGTGGAGGGTCAGCAAAAAGAGGAAGATCCTCAACAAGATGCATTGAAACAATGGCCGCAATGATGAGCTCAAACATAGCAAGGATAGTGAGGATGGCTCAGGACCAGGCAATGTTTCATCTATTGTACATAAGGTCACTATGAGTGAAGTCAACTCAATGCCACCTAGCAACAACAACAATAATGACTAGTTAAATGTATATTATACTCGTTACATAATATAATTAATGTCCATCCATTAATACACCAATGACCAAAAACCAGAAGAATTGTGGGATAACATCAAGAAAATCATCCATGAGGAAAGCAAGAGATCATTAAAAAGACAAGAAAAGAAGAAAAGACCAAAATGGATGTCAGAAGAGACTCTGAAACTTGCCCTTGAGCAGAGAGTAGCTAAAGCAAATGGAAGAAATGACAAGATAAAAGAGCTGAACAGAGATTTCAAAGAACAGATCCAGCAAACAAAGCCAATTATTATAATGAAATGTGCAAAGACCTGGAGTTAGAAAGCTAAAAGGGAAGAAGATGCTTGGCATTTATCAAGCTGAAAGAACAGAGGAAAAAATTTAAGCCTTGAGTTGCATTATTAAAAGATTCTCTGAGCAAAATATTGATACAGGAAGCATCAAAAGAAGATGGAAGGAATACAAAAAGTCACTGTATGAAAAAGACCTGGTCGATGTTCATCCATTTCAGGAGATGGCATATGTTCAAAAACCATTGGTATTGAGGGAAGAAA
The DNA here is from genome assembly GCF_000298275.1 of Orycteropus afer afer. NCBI lineage: Eukaryota > Metazoa > Chordata > Mammalia > Tubulidentata > Orycteropodidae > Orycteropus > Orycteropus afer. Next base: position 1,684,216 of record NW_006921956.1, read on the forward strand.
TTGAAGCTGCACTGAAGGAGTTGGTGAAGAACAAGGTTCCACAAATTGACGAAATACCCATTGAGATGTTTCCACAAACAGATGCTGAGCTGGAGGCACTCACTCGGCTATGCCAAGAGAGTTGGAGGACAACTTCCTGGCCAACTGATTGGAAGCAATTCATATTTGTACCCATTGCAAAGAAAGATGTTCCCACAGAATGTGGAAATTATCGAACAATATCATTAATATCAAGTAAAATCTTACTGAAGGTAAGTAAAATCTTACTGGAGGTAATTAGAAAATGGTTGCAGCAGTATATTGACAGAGAACTTCCAGAAATGCAAGCTGGATTCAGAAGAGGACGTGGAATGAGGGATACCATAGCTGATGTCAGATGGATCTTGGCTCAAAGCAAAGAATACCAGAAAGTTGTTTACTTGTGTTTTATTGACTATGCAAAAGCCTTTGATTGTGTGGATCATAACAAATTATGTGTAACACTGAGAAGAATGGGAATTCCAGAACACTTAATTGTACTCCTGAAGAACCTGTACATAGACAAGGAGGCTGTGAATTGAACAGAACAAGGGGACACTGCATGGTTTAAAATCAAGAAGGGAGTGCATCAAGGTTGTATCCTTTCACCATACTTATTCAATCTGTATGCTGAGCAAATAATCTGAGAAGCTGGACTACATGAAGAAGAATGTGGCATCAGGATTGGAGAAAGAATCATTAACAATCTGTGATATGCAGATGACACAACTTTGCTTGCTGAAAGTGAGGATGACTTGAAGCACATATTGATGAAGATTGAAGATTACAGCCTGCAGTGTGGATTATATCTCAATATAAGAAAACAAAAATCCTCACAGCTGCACCTATAAGGAGCATCATAATAAATGGAGAGGGGATTGAAGCTGTCAAAGACTTAACATTTCTTGGTTCTGCAATAGATGCCAATGGAAACACAAGTCAGGATATCAGACGACAAATATCACTGGGTGCAAAGGACCTCTTTCAAGTGCTGAAGAGCAAAGATGTCTCCTTGAGGACTAAGGTATGCCTGACACAAGCCATGACACTTTCAATCACCTTAAATGCATATGAGAGCTGTTCAATGAATAAGGAAGACCAAAGAAGAGATGATGCTTTTGAGTTGTGGTGTTAGCAAACAATGCTGAACATACCATGGGCTGCTAAGAGATCTAACAAAACTTTCCTAGAGGAAGTGCAGCCAAAATGCTCCTTGTTAGCGCAAATTGCCAGATGTCATCTCACCTACTTTTGTCATGTTGTCAGAAGAGACCATTCCCTAAAGAAGGAGGCCATGCTTGGTAAGGTGGAGGGTCCGCAAAAGAGGGGAAGGCACTCAAAGAGATGGATTGACACAGTGGCTGCAGCTATGGAATCAAGTGTAGCAAGGATCGTGGAGTTCATGTAGGACAGGCAGTGTTTCATTCCACTGTGCATAGGGTCACTATGAGTTAGAGATGACTAGACAGCATGTAACAACAACAACAACATTACACTTAAATAATATATAATATAATTAAGTAATAGCTCAGGAATTGGACTGCATATGTATTGGAAACATAATGCTGAACTTGAAGTTTCAAATTTGATTTTTTTTTTTTTTAATGAAAGCATCTCTTTTGGTGTGTCTTTTTGTTGGGAACAGCTTTGTCCTTTGTTAGATTGGATACCCTTGATGATGAAGACAATGCAGAAAACTAAAACTGAAACTGTAGGGGAAAATAAAAATGAGCAAATTCTTTTAAAAGAATCCTTTTTACAATTCATTGTTACTAGTCCTGTCAATACTTGATCATGTGCTAAAATTTCACAAGAACAAACCAATTTAGCAATTCTTAACATAGTCTGTGTTTTCAAGGAAGCATTTGCAATCAATGGATCACATCTCACTTAATCTAAAGAATGATTATTCTTTACAATAGAAGAACCAAGATGACCTTGATACTGTTTTAATGCCTCCTAAGCCTGTTTTCAACACTTCTCAAATTGAATGCACTATTTTTGTCTAGAAATATGCTCATTCTTTCATGTTTCTAAGCTCTATCAATGCAGCACCTTCCTTATAATCTCCCAAACTGGACTGTCTGGGATTATCATTGATATGCTTTTTCTCATCATCAGCTACAATTAATGGATCAATTACACTCTGAAAACTGTTTTACATTTAAATGGACCAAGCCCAACAGCCTATAGTAGCCAGGTAGGAGCATCCCCTGCACCAATGCCTAGCAATTGAAGGGATCAACCCCAAGCCCACATCCCAGAGACCAGTATGGTTGTGCCTGCAATCCATTGACCAGCAAGAGCACACTTGCAGTTCAATGATTGGTGACTGATGAGAAAGCACTCAAGTCTGCTGCCTGGTGACAAGCAATATTCCTTCACACCCATACAGTAACCAGAAACACAGTAATCAGAAGGTGTGTCCCATGTGCTAGCTCAGACACTAGAAGATTCAACTCATGCACTCCTCCAGTGACAACCTGACATGACTTGGTAAGCACACCTGATCACCAGTGACCACCACATTCATCCAATAATAAGCAGGCACTCCCTATCTCAACACCCAAAGACTGTAGTGACAGCCAGCCCGGTTCTGCAGGTCAACCCCCCCCCCCCCCCCCAGAGACCCATTGATATTTTACCACCTACTGAGACACCAATTCATGTAAAGGACTTACATTATCCATTTGGGTAGCATTGCCATGTGGCTCTGAAGACAATTTTTCTAGTTCTCTAGAAGATGCACTAATGGCTGTTGTTGTTGTTATGTGTTGTTGAGTTGTCTCCAACTCATAGTGACCTTATGTGTAACAGAATGAAACACCACCTGGTCTTGTCCAGCCTCACAATCCCTACTATACCTGAGCCCATGGCTGTAGCCACCCTGTCAATCCATCTTGTTGAGGGCCTTCCCCTCTTTCCTTGACCCTCCACCTTACCAAACATGGACATCCTTCTCCAGAGAATGGTCCTTTCTGACAAAATGACCAAAGTAGGTGAGACAAAGTCTGGCCATTCTCGCTTCTAAGGAGCATTTCGGGTACACTTCCTCCAGGACAGATCTGTTAGTTCTTTTAGCAGTCCATCGTATTTTCAGCATGCCTTGCCAGCACCACAACTCAAAAGCATCAACTCTTCTTCGGTCTTCCTTATTCATCGTCCAGCTCTCACATGAATACAAGGCAATTGGAAATGACATGGCTTGTGTCAGGCACACCTTAGTCCTCAAGGAAACATCCTTGTTCCTAAGCACTTGATCTTCTCTCCATTTATTGTGATGCTGCTCATTGCTCCAGTTGTGAGGATTTTTGTTTTCTTTACATCGAGATGCAATCCATACTGCATACTGTATTCTTCAACCTTCATCTGTAAGTGCCTCAAGTCATCCTTACTTTCAGCTGTTGATGTGAATTTTGAGGCTGAGCCACTGGTGTTTCTAACCCAGCAGGATGCACATGGTGCACAGGTATCAGCCCAGCTTACAGACTGAGACAGACAAGGAAGAAGGAAGAGGCCATCCACTTCTCAAATAATTGGCCAGGAAAACCTTATGAATAGCAAAGAAACACTGTTTGATACATTACTGCACAAATTTATGAATAGTCCAGTTAGGTTAGAAAGCTCTCAAAATAGGACGGGGAAAGAGCTGCATCATCTGAGTAAACCCAGCCTCACTCCTATGCATAAGGTAAAGCTTTAGAGACCTCCATTTGCTGATGTGGCACCACTCAAATTGAGGAGAAACAGCTGCAGACATCCATTAATCATCGGAACATGGAATGTATGAAGTATGAATCTAGGAAAATTGGAAGTTGTCAAAAATGAAATGGAACGCATAAAGATTGATATCCTCGGCATTAGT
>NW_006921956.1:1688667-1711837 GCF_000298275.1 Orycteropus afer afer
CAAGAGAGCCAAAATATGATCTTGAACATATCCCTCCTGAATTTAGAGACCATCTAAAGAATAGATTTGATGCATTGAACACCAACGACCGAAAATCAGAAGAGTTGTGGGAGGATATCAAGAACATTATGCATAAAGAAAGCAAGAGATCACTAAAAAGACGAGAAAGGAAGAGAAGACCAAAATGGATGACAGAAGAGACTCTGAACCTTGCCCTTGAGCGGAGAGAAGCTAAAGCGAATGAAAGAAATGACAAGATAAAGGAGCTGAACAGAAGATTTCAAAGAGCAGCTCGAGTAGACAAAACCAATTACGTGCATATTAGGTAATTGAAAATACCATGGCTTGGGGTAGGCAAATCTTAGTCTTCATGGAGTTATCCTTGCTCTTCAGCAAAGACCTTGGAAGAGGTCTTGTTCAACAGATTTGTCCAATGCAGTATATTTTTTGATTCCTTAGCTGCTTCTTCCATTGGTGTTGATTGTAGAACCAAGTAATATGAAGTCTTTAACAACTTCAATTTTTTCTCCATTCATCATGATGCTGTTTATTTGTCTGGTTGTGAGGATTTCTGTTTGCATTTCATTGAGGTATAGTCCATACTGCAGACAAATCTTTAATATTCATCAGTAAGTGCTCCAAATCATCCTCACTTTCAGCAAGCAAACTTGTGTCATCTGCATATCTCAGGTTATATTTCTTTGAATACATTGTATTCCTGATGTCATGTTCTTCTTCACATGGTCCATCTTCTCAGATTATTTGCTCAGCATACAAATTGAGTAAGTATGGTGAAAAGACACAACCCTGATACACTCCCTTCCTGATTTTAAACCAAACAGTATCCCTTTGTTCTGTTTGAATGACAACCTCCTGGTCTATGTACAGGTTCCTTATGAGTACAATTAAGTGTTCTGGAATTCTCATTCTTCTCAATGTTATCCATAATTTGCTATGATCCATATATTCAAAAGCCTCTGTATAGTCAATAAAACAGAGTAAACATCTTTCTGGTATTCTTCGCTTTGAGCCAAGATCCATCTGACAGCAGCTATGGTATCCCTCACTCCACATCCCCTTCTGAATCCAGTTTGCATACCTGTAAGTTCTCTTGTCAATATACTGCTGCAACCATTTTTGAATTAAATTCAGCAAGATGTTACTTGTGTGTGATATAAATGATATTGTTCGATAATTTTCACATTCTGTGGGATCACCTTTCTTTGGAATGGGTAGAAATATGGATCTCTTCCAATCGGTTGGCCAACTAGCTGTCCTCCAAATCTCTTGGCATACCCGAGTGAGTGCCTCCAGCACAACATCCGTCTGTTGAATCTTCTCAGTGGGTATTTTGTCAATTCCTGGAGTCTTGTTTTCAGCCAATTCTTTCAGTGCAAGTTCAACTTCTTCCTTCAATATCTTGGTTCTTGATCATATGCCATCTCCTGAAATGGATGCTCATGGGCTAGTTCTTTTTGGTATAATGACTTTGTGTATTCCATCCATCTTCTTTTGATGTTTCTTCCATCATTCAACATATTGCCCATGGAATCTTCCAATATTGCATTTCTTTGTTCTTTCCATTCTCAGTTCTTTCATCTTGAGAAATACTGAGTATGTTCTTACCTTTTGGTTTTCTAACTTCAAGTCTTTGCACATTTCATTAGAATAATTGACGTTGTCTTCTCAAGCTGCTCTTTGACATCTGTTCAGCACTTTTATGCTGTGAATTCTTCCATTTGCTTTAGCTACTCCCCATTCAAAAGCAAGTTTCAGAATCCCTTCTGACATCTATTTTTGTCTTTCCTTCCTTTCCTGTCTTTTTAATGACCCTTTACTTTCTTCATGGATGATGTTCTTGATGTCATCCCATAATTCCTCTGGTTTTCAGTCACTGTTCTTCAGGGTGTCAAATCTATTCTTTAGATGGGTTCTAAATTCAGGAGGGATATAATAAAGGTCATATTTTGACTCTAATGGACTTTTTAAAATTGTCTTCAGCTTCAGCTTGAACTTGTGCATGAGCAGTTGATGGTCTGTTCCACAATCAGCTTCTAGCCTTGTTTTGGCTGAAGATACTGAGCTTTTCCATCACCTCTTGCCACAGATATAGTCAATCTGAATACTGTGTACTCCCTCTGGTGAAGTCCACGTGTATATCCACCATTTATGTTGTTGAAAAAAGGTATTTGCAATGAATAAGTTGTTGGTCTTGTAAAATTCTATCATGTGATCTCCAGCATTGTTTCTATCACCAAGACCATATTTTTCATCTACCAGTGATTCTTCTTTGTTTTCAACTTATGCATTCCAATCACCAGTGATAATGAACACATCTTAATTGCATGTTCAGTCAATTTCAGACTGCAGAATTGAAATTCTACAATTTCAGACTGTAGATTGGTAAAAATCTTCAATATCTTCATCTTTGACTTTGGTGGTTGGTGCATAAATTTGAATAATAATAGTATTAACTGGTTTTCCTTATAGGTATATGGATATTAGCCTATCACTGACAACATTGTAATTCAGGATAGATCTTGATACATTCTTTGTGATGATGAATGCCACACTATTCTGCAGTTTGTCATTCCTGACATAGACATGCCACATCCACAAATAAGGGTCCCAAGAGCACTACTGTATCCACATCATTAAGTTTGGCTCTACTCTGAGGAGGCAGTTCTTCTCCAGTCATATTTTGAGTGCCTTCGACCTGAGGAACTCATCTTTTGGCACTATATCCGACAATATTTCAGGGCTATTCATAAACTTTTCCAGTAATATATCAGATAGCGTTTCACTGTTATTCATAAGGTTTTTGCTGGCCTTTTTTTTTTTTTGAGAAATTGATGGCTTCTTCTTTCTTCCAAGTCTGTATTAATCTGGAAGCTCCACTGAAACCTGTTCACCAAGGGAGAATAAATCATATAGCTGTTGACTTACATATGGAGAAAAAGTCAAGGTGATATTAAGAAATAATAGATTGTTTTAAACTTAGGAAGGTAAGGCTAAATCTCAGAGTAACTACAAAGAAAATTAATAAACCCACTCACTGAAGTAAAGAAAAAAATCATAAAGACTCAGTAAGTGCCAAATCAACAATAAAGGAAATAAAAAGAAAATCTATCTATCTATCTATCTAAAAGAACTCAGAACAGTAAACTTATCAGAACAAAGAAACCATCAAAACCACAAAACAAAGCACAACAGAATGACAGTAGTAAATTCATACTTATCAATAACCATTCTGACTATAAATGGTTTAAATACATCAGTCAAGAGACAAAGAGTGGTAGAATGAATAAAAAAATAAATATCTTGTCAATATGTTGCCTACAAGAGACACACTTTAGACACAAAGACATAATAGGTTAAAATCAAAGGATGAAAAAATATATATCAAGCAAACAATAACCAAAAAACAGCAGGAGTGGCAATATTAATCTCTGACAAAATAGACTTTAAGTCAAAATACATAAAAGAGACAAAGAAAGGTGTTATATAATGATTAAAGTATAAATCCACCAAGAATATAGAGTAAATGTTTATATGCACCCAATGACAGAGCTCAAACATACATAAAGTCTAATAGTACTGAAAACTGAAATACACAATTCCACAACAACAGTAGGAGATTTTAATACACCTCTTTGATGAAGGACCGGACAACTAGGAAGAAACTCAGCAAAGACACAGAAGATCTAAATAACACATTGAACCAACTTGACCTCATAGACATATACAGGACACTTCACCAGCAGCAATAGAGTATACATTCTTCTTCAATGCATATGGATCATTTTCCAGAAAAGACCACAGACCACATTGTAGACCAAAGTAAATCTAAATAAATTTAAAAAAAAATCAAAATAATACAAAACATCTTTTCTGCTCACAACACTGTAACAATAGAAATCAACATTAGGAAAAATATCAACTACATGGAAAATTTTCCAGCAATATATCAGACAGTTTCACAGCTATTCATAAGAAAAAAATTCAAGCCTTGAGTTGCAATATTGAAGGATTTCATGGGCAAAATATTGAACAATGCAGGAAGCATCAAAAGAAGATGGAAGGAATACATGGAGTCTTTGTATCAAAAAGAATTGGTCAATATCCAACTGTATCAGGAAGAAGCATATGATCAAGAATCAATGGTATTGAAGGAAGAAGTCCAAGCTGCATTGATGAAATTAGCAAAAACACAAGACTTCAGGATTTCATGGAATACCCATTGAGATGTTCCAACAAATGGATGCAGTGCTGGAAGTACTTACTCATTTATGCCAAGAAACGTGGAAGACAATTTCCTGGCCAACTGACTGGAAGAGATAAATATTTGTGCCCATTCCAAAGAAAAGTGATTGAACAGAATGCTGAAATTATTGAACGATGCCATTAATATCACATATTAGTAAAATATTGCTGAAGATAACTCAGAGATGGTTGTAGTAGTATTTTGACAGGGAACTTCGAGAAATGCAAGCTGGATTCAGAAGAGGACATGGGGCAAGGGATATTGTTGCTGATATCAGATAGATCGTAGCTGAAGATAAAGAATACGAGAAAGATGTTCAACTGTGTTTCATTTACTATGCAAAGGCATTCAACTCTGTGAATCATAACAAATTATGGATAACATTGAGAAAGGGAATTCCAGAACACTTAATTGGGCTTATGAAGAACCTGTACATAGTCCAACGCACTGTTGTTCGAACAGAACAAGGGGATACTGAATGGTTTGAAAACAGGAAGAGAGTGTGTCAGAGTTGTCTGCTTTCACCATACTTACTCAATCTGTATGCTGAGAAAACAGTTTGAGAAGCTGGACTGTACGAAGAAAAACTTGGCATCAGTATTGGAGGAAGAACTATTAACAACCTGCTATATACAAATGGTACAACCTTGTTTGCTGAAACTAAAGGTGACTTCAAGCACTTACTGATGAAGATAAAAGACTACAGTCTTCAGTGTGGATTATACCTCAACATAAAGAAAATTGAAAACATTGCAATTGGAACAGTAAGCAACATCATGATAAATGAAGAATAGTTTGAAGTTGTTGGCTCTTTTGGACTTGTATTAATTGTCTTCAGCTTCAACTTGAACTTGCATATTAGCAGTTAATGGTCTGTTCCACAGTCAGCTCCTGGCCTAGTTTGACTGAACATATTGAGCTTCTCCTTAGCCGCTTTCCACAGATATAGGCAGTCTGATTCCTGTGTATTACATCAGGTGAAGTCCAAGTGTGTAGCAGCCATTCATGTAGTTGAAAAAAGATATTTGCAATGAATAAGTCATTGGTCTTGCAAAATTCTATCATGTGATCTCCAATGTTGTTTCTATCACCATGGCCGTATTTTCCAACTACCAGTGATTCTTCTTTGTTTCCAACTTTTGCATTCCAATCACCAGTGATAATCAGCATATCTTGATTGCATGTTTGGTCAATTTCAGACTGCATAAATTGGTAAAAATCTTCAGTTTCATCATCTTTGGCTTGGGTGTTAGGGGCATAAATTTGAATAATAGTAGTATTAACTGGTTTTCTTTGTAGACATGTGAATATTATCCTATCACTGACAGCATTGTACTTCAGGACAGATCTTGAAACAGTCTTTGTGATGATGAATGTCATGCCATTCCTTTTCAATTTGGCATTCCCAGCATAGTAGATCATATGGTTGTCTGATTCAAAATGGCCAAAACCAGTCCGTTTCAGCTCACTAATGCCTAGGGAGCTCTGGTAGCATAGTGGCTAAGACACTTGCCTGCTAACCAGATAGCTGGAGGTTCAAACCCACCAGCCACTCCTCGGAAGGAAGGTTGGGCAATCCTACTTCCGTAGTGATACTGCCTCGGAAACCCAAGGAGGGGTTGCTATGAGTTGGGGCCGACTCGACGGCACATAACAGCAACAGCAATGCCTAGGATATCAATCTTTATGTGTTCCATTTCATTTTCAACAACTTTCAATTTACCAAGATTCATACTTTGCACATTCCTCCTTCCTATTATTATTCAATGTTTGCAGCTGTTTCTTCCAATTATGAGACATGCCACATTGGCAAATGGTGGCTTGAAAGCTTTACTCCATCCAAATCATTAAGGTTGACTCTACTCTGAGGAGGTAGATCTTCCCCAGTCATATTTTGAGTGTCTTCCAAACTGAAGGACTCATCTTCTGTCATGAAATCAGACAATGTTTCAGGGATATTCATAAAGTTTTCCTGTAATATAACTGACAGTTTTTCACTGCTATTCATAAAGTTTTCACTGACCAATTCTTTGAGAAATGGATGGCCCCTTCCTTCTACCAAGTCTGTCTTAGTCTGGAAGCTCTGCTGAAACCTATCTACCATGGTTGACCCTTCTGGTATTTGAAACACTGGTGGCCTAGCCTCCAGTCTCACAGCAACATGCAAGCCATCACAGTGCTACAGTCTGACAGACAAGTGGTGTCATTAGCCATTTGTTGTTGTTGTTATGTGCTGTTGACCATTACAGAGATGCAAATCAAAACTATAATGCTGTGCCATCTAATGGTAGCAATGAGGGGAATTGATTAAAAAAAATGCTCGTGAAATTATGGGGACATTGGAACTCTTATACACTGTTATTGGGTCTGTAAAATGATACAAGCACTGTGGAAAATGGCATTTGTTCAAACAGTTAAAATTAGAACTACTCTATGATCCAACAATCCCATTCTAGGTATAAATCCTAGAGAATATTATGTGTGACACAAATAGAAATATCAGTTATGACACAAATGTTCATTGCTGCATTATTCACAATAGCAAATAGATGGAAGCAACCTAAGCATCTATCAACTAATGAATGAATAAACAAATTTTGGCATACACAGGCATAGAAATACTACTCAAAAATAAAGAATAATGATCAATTCATGAAACAACTCATAATGTAGATTGATCTGGAAGACATTATGCTGAGTGACATAAGTCAATCACAAAACGACAAATATATGAGATCACTAATACAAAAAGTCAAGAATAAATTTTCACAGAGATCAAAACATATTTTGATGGTTACCAGGGATGGAAGGAAAAAGGACAGAGAATTATTAGTTAGTAGATACCTGTTAATTGTGGTGAAGAGAAAAGCAATATACAATATGGTGGAAGTTAGGACAATGTGGTCAAGACAAAGGAAGACACTGAGAGGTATGAAAGAATAAAGGGCAACTGTGATAAATACTGTAACATATACAATCCTGCAACAATAGTAATAACAAACAATTTGTGAGTGGATACACAAGTAGATATGTACTCTAAATACATGTGGGAAGTCATCTGGGACTACATTTGTGTGCATGTATAGGCACAGTTGTGAATATTTCTACATACATATTTGTATATGTTCTATGTGTATTCATATAATAGAGCACATAGAGGGCAGAGTTAAGGAAACTTCTTAGAAATAACTAAACACCCCAAAGGATTGAGCTACTGGGCTTGAGCGCTAAGGACCATAGACTCGGAAGATCTCTAAATCAATTGGCAAAATGTAGTTTATAAAGCTAATGTTCTACATGGTATTTAGGTGAGTAGAGTCTGAGATCTTAAAAGCTTGTGAGCAGCCATCTAAGGGACAATTGCTATTGTCTTCCTGCCTGGAACAAAGGAAAATGAAGAAAACCAAAGACTCAAGGAAGCAATTAGTCCAAAGGACTAATAGTCCACATGAATCACAGCCTCCTTTAGCCTGAGACTAGAAGAACCATATGGTGCCCAGCTACTACTACTAACTACTCTGACAAGGAACACTATAGCAGGTCCCTGTTAGAATGAATTAAAAATGTAGAGAAAAAAATCAAATCCATGAAAATGATCAGATTTACTGGTCTGATAGAGACTGGAGGAAATCCCAAGACTACAGACAAACCCATCCTTCTAACATGAAACTGAAGCACTCCTGTAGGCTACCTCTCAACCAAATAATAGACTGGCCTATTAAATAAACAATGAAACCCATGAGGAATATTCTTTTCTGAATAATCAACTATATGAGCCCAAGAAGACACTGAGACATTTGCTCAAAAGGGAAGATGAGATGGCCTGGAGGGGCAGGGAAACTGAACAAATGGAAACAGGAACCAGAGTGCAAATGAGGAGATTGCTAACATATTTCAGGGGTTGCAACTATGGTCATGGAGCAATGTGTGTATCAATTGTTGAATGGAAAACTAATGTGCTGTGCAAACTTTCACCTAAAGGACAATAAGATGTATTTAAAAAAGTGAATTCATGGAATTTTTCTTTGATGAATAAAGTAAATAGGTTGTTGTTGTTAGGTGCCATCAAGTCATCTCCAACTCATAGTGACCCTATGCACAGCAGAATAAAACACTGCCTGGTTTGTGCCAGCCTCAAAGTCCTTGCTATACCTGAGCTCATCATTGCAGCCAGTGTTTCTATCCATCTCATTGAGGGCCTTCCCCTTCTTTGTTGACCCTCCACTTTACCAAACATGATATCCTCCTCCAGGGAATGGGTCCTCTGACAACATGACAAAAGTAGGTGAGACGAAGTCTGGCGATTCTTGCTTCCAAGGAGCATTCTGGCTGCACTTCTTCAACAAAAGATTTGTTAGTCCTTTAAGCAGTCCATAGTACTCTTAGTATTCTTCTCCAACACCACATGTCAAAAGCATCAACTCTTCTTCAGTCTCCCTTATTCATTGTCCACATGATTAAGAGGTGATTGAAAATACTATCGCTTGGATTATGCACACCTTAGTCTTCAAGGAGATATCTTTGCTCTTCAGCACTTGAAAGAGTTCTTTTGCAGCAGATTTGCCCAATACTATATGTTGTCTGATGTCTTTACTGCTGCTTCCATTGGTGTTGATTGTAGAACCAAGTAATATGAAATCTTTGACAACTTCAATCTTTTCTCCACCCACCATGAAGCTGTTTATTGGACCAGTTGTGAGGATTTTTGTTTTCTTTATATTGAAGTGATCCATACTGCAGTCTGTAGTCTTTAATCTTCATCAGTAAGTGCTTCAAGTCATTCTCACATTCAGCAAGCAAAGTTGTATCGTCTATGTATCACAGGTTGTTAATGAGTCTTCCTCCAATCCTGATGCCATGTTCTTCTTCATATAATAGAGTTTCTTGGATTATTTGCTCAGCATACAAGTTGAATAAGTATGGTGAAAGGATACAACCTTGACACACTCCCTTACTGATTTTGAACCATGAAGTATCCCCTTGTTCTGTTTGAATATCAGCCTCCTGATCTATGTGCAAGCTCCTTGTGAATACAATCAAGTGTTCTGGAATTCCCATTCTTCTCAATGTTACCCATAATTTGTTATGATCTACACAATCAAATGCTTTTGCATAGTCAATAAAACATAAGTAAACATCTTTCTGGTATTCTTTACTTTCAGCTAAGATCCATCTGACATCAACAATGATATCCCTCATTCTATGACCTCTTCTGAATTGAACTTGTATTTCTGGAAGCTCTCTGTCAATATACTACTGCAACTGTTTTTGAGTTATCTTCAGTAAGATTGTAGTTGCATGTGATATTAATGATATTGTTCAATAATTTCCGCATTCTGTAGGATCACTTTTCTTTGGAATGGGTAAAAATATGGATCTCTTCCCGTCAGTTGGCCAGGTAGCTGTCTTCCAAATCTCTTGGCATAATCAAGTGAGTGCCTCCAGTGGAGCATCCATTTGTTGAAATATCTCAGTGGGTATTCCATCAATTCCTGGAGCCTTGTTCTTGGCTAATACCTTCAGTGAAGCTTCAACTTCTTCCTTCAGTACCATTGGTTCTTGATCATAGGCCACCTCCTGAAATGGATGAACATTGACCAATTCTTTTTTTGGTACAGTGACTCTGTATTCCTTTCATCTTCTTTTGATGCTTCCTGAATCACTGCATATTTTGTCCATAGCATCTTTCAGTATTGCAGCTCAAGGCTTAAATTATTTCCTCAGTTCTTTCAACTTGAGAAATGCCAACCATGTTCTTCCCTTTTGATTTTCTAACTCCAAGTCTCTGCACATTTCATTACAGTAATTGGCTTTGTCTTTTTGAGCTGCTCTTTGAAATCTTCTGTTCAGCTTTTTCATCTTGTCATTTCTTACATTTGCTTTAGCTACTCTCCTCTCAAGGGCAAGTTTCAGGGTCTCTCCTGACATCCATTTTGGTCTTTTCTTCCTTTCTTGTCTTTTTAATAATCTTTTGCTTTCTTCATGGATGATGTTCTTGATGTCATCTCACAATTCTGCTGGTTTTTGATCATTGGTGTTCAATGCATCAAATCTATTCTTTAAATGGTCTCTAAATTCAGGAGAGATATTATCAAGGTCATATTTTGGGTCTCATGGACTTGTTTTAATTTTCTTTAATTTCAACTTAGACACGCACATGAACACTTGATGATCTCTTCCACAATCAGCTCCCGGCTTTGTTTTGGCCACAGATAATGAACTTCTCCATTGCCTCTTGTCACAGAAGTAGTCCACCTGATTCCTATGTATTCCATCTGGTGAAGTCTACATGTATAGACATAGCTCATCCTGTTGAAAAAAGGTATTTGCAATGATTAAGGTCTTGCAAAATTCTATCATGTAATCTCCAGTGTTATTTCTGTCACCAAGGCCATATTTTCCAACTACTGGTAACTCTTCTTTGTTTCCAACTTTTGCATTCCAGTCACCAGTGATAATCAACACATCTTGATTGCATGTTCAGTCAATTTCAGACTGTAGAAGTTGACAGAAATCTTCAGTTTCCTCATCTTTGGCTTTGGTAGGTTGGTGCCTAAATTTTAATAATAGTGATATTAACTGGTCTTCCTTGTAGGCTTATGGACATTATCCTATCACTGACAGCAATGTACTTCAGCACGGATCTTGAAACAGTCTTTGTGACAATGAATGACACATCATTCTTCTTCAATTTGTCATTCTTGACATAGTAGATCATATGGTTGTCTGATTAAAAATGGCCCAAACCAGTAGATTTCAGCTCACTATTGCCTCAGATATTGATCTTTATGGGTTCCATTTCATTTTTAACAACTTCTAACTTTCCTGGATTCATACATCATACATTCCATGTTCTGATTATTAATGGATGCTTTTACTGTTTGTACTCATTTTGAGTCATGCCACAGCAGCCAATGGAGGTCCTGGAAGCTTTACTCTATCCGTATCATTAAGGTCATCTGTACTCTGAGGAGTCAGCTCTTCCCCAGTCGAATTCTAAGTGCCTTCTGACCTGATGGGCTCATCTTCTGATGCTATATCAGACAATGTTTCAGGGCTACTCATACAAACGTCCAGTAATTTATCAGACAGTGTTTCACTGCTATTCATGAGATTTTCACTGGCCAATTCTTTGAGAAGTGGATGGTCTCTTCCTTCTTCCAAGTCTGTCTTAGCCCAGAAGCTCTGCTAAAAAGTGTCCACCATGGGTAACCCTGCTGGCATTTTGCAACATAGTGGAATGACCTCCAACCTTAGAGCAACACATAAGTCACCACAGGGTGACAAACTGACAGAGAAGTTCATCTCCCTTAGTTGTTCCTAACCCTTTTACACCTGCCTACCTCAGGCCCAGGCCTCAATAAAGAGCGACCCCAAGCAAAAAGCAGCTCCCAGGCTCCAGGCCCACCTACCTCAGACCCTGGCCTTAATAAAGAGCCACCCCCAAGAAAAAGCAGTCCCCAAGTCCTGGCCTGCTACCTTGGGCCCGGGCCTTAAAATAGAGCTGCTTGCAAGTGAAAAACAGCCTCCTTGTCCCAGGCCTAGCTACCTCCAGCCCCAGTCTTAATAAAGAGCCAGCCCCAAGTGAAAAGAAGTCTCCAAGCCCCAGGCCTGCCTATGTCAGGACTTGGCCTTAATAAAGAGCCTACCCCAAGCAGCACCAGCCCCAGTAAATATAGAACTGCACTAATCTCAGAGTGTCCTTTGCAGTCCCTTTTCTGGAAAAGCAAAAATATAAACAGAAGTGGAAATTTAGACATTTTTTCTGAGGATATTACTGTGACAGAATCTTTTCTCCTTATCTATCCGTCATCTACATTCAAAGGACAATGGAGTCACAGTCAGGGCTTGAAAAAGGTAACTGTTTGCCAATGCTGAGCTGTGATTGTGGAAGTCCCTGCCACCAAAGCACATGCAAGGTGATGAGGACGTGTGGTGGTGAAGTGTGTGTGTCAACTTGGCTGGGCTGGGGTTTTGAGTGGTTTGGCAGCTGGATGTAGTTATTCCCCATGATGAGATGGTAATCACCTCCACAGTGGAATCTGCTGTGAGAGCTTAACCAGTTGAGGGGAAGCTGCTTTTGGGGTAGCCTGTTTCCAGTACACATGGCACAGCTTTGGGAAGAAAGGTCTCCAGCTTTTTCACACATTTTGGATCTTGCATTTGGCAGCATCTTCATCTCCAGTTCCTGGGCTTCAACCAGTGGCCTGCTGTGTTGCCTGCTAATCTTGGAATTGTGCCATTTTACCTGCTGATCTTTGGTTTATCAGCCTCAGCAGTCAGTAGCTGCATGAGTCAGAAGAAGCCTCCAGCTCCAGGGGGCCTGGAACAAGAGGTCAAACTAAAACCAAAGTTTGAGGGGCCTTCACCCAAGCCCTAGAGCTCACACTATGAATCTGGACTTCTAGTCTCCTAAACCGTAAAATAATAAATTCCTGTTTGTTGCAGTCACACATTTGGGGTATTTCTGTTAAAGCAGCACTAGAGAACCAAGATAGGCACCAATAGCTATATTGGTGGAGATTGCAATTTATCACAGTCTGACTCACAGATGGCTGCACCTCTTTTGTGCAGGGTACTCAGTAAATCATCATCATTATTATTTTTAACTTTTTATTGCGATTTGGGTGAAATTTTACAAAGCTAATTCATTATACATTCAACAGCTCATACACATTTTGTTTCATGACACTGATTACAATTCCCACAAAGTAACAGCTCTCTTCCAACTACTGTGATTACAACTTCCCTGTGTCCTTCTTCCCAAGTATTCCTGCCCCTAGTTTTGTCCATAAGTAAATCTCCCCTTCTCATCTCCCATGGTTGATTGCTTCTAAGGAGTGCATCTTTCTGGTGTAGTTGTTCCTCTCACAGGCCTCTTTTTAACATTATCTCATATAATCCTTTTCTCCTTTATTCCTATATTCTCAGAGCTTAAGTACAAGCTATGGGCCTAAGGCCACATAGTTAATCAAAAGAGGAACCAAGATTTGAATCCAGAGTCTTCTCTGAAAGAAAGAATTCTTCCAGGTCTTTTTTCATACTCACACACCACGATCGGGCAGCTCCTCTTTGTGAATCCAAAAAGGTTTGCTCCAATTCTACAGACCCACTTACACTTCACTAAGCACACTGCGGTTTTCAGCCCATGTGCTCTTCCTTCATGCCTGTAGTGCTCTCTATTATTTCTATTCACCTTTTAAAACACAATGGAAGCATCTCTTCTCCTGTCCATGGCCAGATCATGCCCTCCCCCCACAGGGTTGAACACCTACACTGAGCTGCCAAGCCCCTTCCTTTTCCCTCCCCTTTCTCCTCTACCACCTCCTCTTCTCCTCTTTTCCTTCCGGAGTCTTCTCTGTTGTCAAGGCAGAGAACCTCCTCTCTACCAAATAGCAGCCTTCTCAGGCTTGACCGCACTCCCACATCCTGACTGACCCATGATCGGCATGTGGCTTGTGGTAATGACTGACACACTGAGTGATGGGTAACAACAACCCTAGTGATGCCACTGCCTTGGTGGCCTTTCCTTTGCATCACTGGCTGCCAACTGACACTGTGCTGTAGACCCTGAGGTCATTCTAGTGTCACTCCCTCTGACAGTGTCCCTTGTACTCCCCTAATGACACCAGTGCTCCTGTCTTCCTTCTCTGAGGGTGTTCCAGTCTTCTCTGGCAAAGCACCATCCGCCTGCTCCTCTCACGTCACTCAATCTACCTGTTCTTATCTCCACCCACAGATCCTGAGCTCCTTGAGAACCTGCCACACTGTATTCTGTGGTGATGTTACTTATCTGAGTTCTTGGTAAAATATGAATACACAGTGAATATTTTTTGAGTTAATCAGGTGCAAAAGTACTAAGAAAAACTTAGAACTACAGAGATAGATAATAAGATGGAGTCTACAAACAGGCCAGGCTCATAGAAAGTCTATAACAATTTATTTTCAAGAAGCCATTATTGTCTGTTCCTAACACTTATTTTCCTGTATGTACACTCCCTACTCATGCTAATTGAGGAGCCCTGGTAGTACAGTGATTAAGTCCTTGGCTGCTAACCAAGCTGATCTGTGGTTGAAATTCATTGGTCACTACAAGAGAGAAAGAAATGGTAGTCTGCTTCCTTAAAGATTTATAGCTTTGGAAACCCTATGAGGCAGATCTACTCTGTTGTTTAGGGTCACTATGAGTCAGAATTCGAATTGATGAGAGAGTTTTTTTCTAATCCTAATAGAAATGATTAATCCCCAGTAAATTTTTCTAATTTTGCTCTAGGCTAGTTTTTTTCTAGTTTCTATTACAAATTTAGGAGCTCTGGTGCCATAGTGCCTAAGGCATTTGACTGCTAACCGGAAGGCTGGTGGTCCAAAGCCACCAGCCACTCCTCAGAAAGAAGATTGGTCAATCTACTTCCATAGTGATACTGCCTTGGAAACCCAAGGAAGGGTTGCTATAAGTCAGATCCAGTTTGGTGGCAGTGAGTTTTGTTTTTATTACAAACTTAGTTTGCCACTCAACCTTTTTTCTTTTCTAGCTCTGGGCATTGTTTCAATACTAAATAATGCTCAATTTAAATGGAAATCTATAGTTTCATCCAAAACTAAGAGACAGAATATGTTCTACATTAGTTGATCACAAAATTGATGCCATCTTGAGACTATATTGGTATCTTTGAGTGCACTGTGGGCACAGGCTAAAAAGTATATCAATCTAAGATATTTGATTTGAAAGTGCACAAGAAAAAGTTGAGAGCATCTGTGAGTACTAAAGACTTAAAGGGGACTGGAACATCAAGGTTTGAGTGTAAAAACCATGTCTTTGCAGAAGGGAAGGTGTGTGCTTTTTTTACTTTTACCTTAGCCAATCTCACAAGAAAGAAAACCCAAAACTAGCTTAGAATCTTGCAACTCCATTCTGTCAGAACATATTGCTATTTAGAGGCTTAGGGATGCTGCCAATAAAATATTTCTTCAACCCCTGAGGTTCTACAAGAATAGACTCTTGGATAAGATTATTGTTAACAGCACAAGTGTTGATAGAGCCACAAGTTAATAGCTACTGGCAAACAGCTGCCTTTTTGTTTTCTATGAATAGTTCCTCCTCTTCTAGTCTGCCAAACTGAGCATGCTGGTGTGCTCTCCAAGTGGTACGTTGGAGGTCAATTCATTAATCATTCTCATATAGTGGGGAACAGAGACGCCTGTCTGGGAAGCCACTGGAAACGTTACCGGAAAAGCAGTCCTTTCTGGTTTTAGGGTTAAGCAAATAGCTAATATCTTTTTTACTCTCAAAATTCCTTCCTTGTGTTCCTTCCTCAAGGGCCTGTACTTCCCTCACCTGTTTATGTTAGAACTCAAATGACTGTATCACCTTTAAGTAGACAATTGAGTGATGGAGTGGGAGAGATGATTTTTGTTTTTGTTTTTGTTTTTCTTAATCATATCTTCTCTATTCACATAGAGTGTGTAAAATATTTTATCAAAATATCTTTGTAAACTTTTCCCCATGAAGAAAACTGATTCTCTGCATGCACTGATCTCAATGATTGGCAAGCCCACATCTGTCTTAGGTGGGCTATCGATGAAGATACTGTTACAAACCTGCTGTGCTTTGGGCTGGACTTGCATGCAGATCTAGGCAGGAGACCTGACACCAACTCTTGCTGACTTTGGACCTTTGGGCATTTTACATAACTTCCTTAAGCCTTTCTTTCCTCATGTCTAAAATGGAAATATCATATAACCTACCTCCCAGGGGTATTGTGAGGTTAAATGAGATGTATTTGTAAATTTCTGAACATAACAACATGTCCTCAGAACCCTCTCCTCTCTCTTCTTCCCCTCCTCGTCTCTCTCGCATTATTCTTTTTCCCTCTTCTTCCTCTTCTCTTCTCATCCTCCTGCATTGTTCCCAGTCCTCATACCTAAAACGTCTTTCTGCTGTCCTTTCTCATATCACTCTAGGTTATTCTTGAAACCACAGCTAAGAAATATTTTGTTGGTAGATCATACCTAGCCAGTCTAGTCTACTTTGAACTCCCTCCTTTGAACTCTGATGGTAATTATTTTCTCTCTTATAGCTATAATTCAAGTTTAATATTACTGAATATATGTGATATGCAGGTCTCACTGCTGTCGAGTTGGATCCGACTCATAGCAACCCATCCTTGGGTTTCCTAGGTGGTATCATCATGGAAGTTGAATGCTTAGTCTTCCTTCTGAGGACTGGCTGGTGGGTTTGGACCATCAGCCTTCTGGTTAGCAGTTAAATGCCTTAGGGACCACGCCACCAGAATTTCTATGATACACACACACACACACACACACGTATATATATATAAATACACACACACATACATACACATATATACATATTTGGAAGGAAAGCCTGGCCATCTACTTTTAGCTGCTGAAAACCCTGTGGAGAACAGTTCTGCTCTGACACACATGGGGTTGTAATGAGTCAGAGTTGACTTGATGGCTGTTGATTTTACACACATACACACATGCAGACTGTGTGTGTGTGTGTGTGTGTGTGTGTATACATGAGCCTTTCCTCTCTGCTCTCAGGATCTCTGTGAAATGTCCTGTTTGTTTTGTAAGTCAAAGAGATGCTCAGGAGTAATTGAATGCAGGGCGTATAATGCTTCCCTACTTTAGATTCAAGGCATCCAAAGCCAATCAGGAGACAGAACTCTGCCATGGTGGTTGTTTTCATGTGAATATCAAGCTCAAACATTCCATTGATTTTGAACCTCCACAGTGTGCGGTATCATCTTCCCTGACAAGCATCTTGCTCTGCTGCCCTACCTTTGTCCCAGGACCCAGGTTTCCTGCAGTCCTATCCCTTCTTCCCTCTTTAATTCAGGCCTCTATAGAACTTGTTGAATCCTTTACACTTTCATGATCCAAAACAAACAAGTAAACAAACGAGAAAACAAAAACTACTTTGGTAGGACTATTTTCTTCTCTTTACTTCTATGTGGTTTCCAGTGCTGTCTCATCAACTGTCTTTGGTTTGTCATATGTCCTCAAGCTCTCTCATCTTGTGTATTTGACGCTTGGTCACATTTCTCCAAGAGTAATACTAGTTTCTCTTAAAAGCAAACCAACATAAAAACCAAACCGTTTGCCCTCCACTTGATCCTGATGCATGGTGACTTCCTGTACTACAGAGTGGAACTTCAGAGGGTTTTCCTGGCTGTAATCTTTATGGACGGAGATTTCCAGGCCTTTCTTCCATGACACTGTTGGGTAGATTTAAACTGTCAATGTTTAAGTTAATAAAAACAATCAAACTCACTGTCGTCAAGTTGACTGGACTCATAGCGACCCTTCCTTGGGTTTCTGAGGCAGTATCTCTATGGATGTAGATTGCCCAATTCTTCCTTCCAAGGATTGGTTGGTGGGTTTGAACTGCCAGCCTTCTATGTAGACAAGTGCAAGTCATTTACATCACCCAAGGACCTGAACTCTGTTAACAGTTCTCTTAAAAAGAATTGGATCATGCTTTTGAACTTAATAGCTATTGAGCTGAGTAACCCAGGTGTAGCCTGGCCTAGATCATAAAAACTTCACCCTTTCCTATTTCCCCAGGGACATCATACCTACTGTGTGTGTCTTAATCTTAACAGTCTCAAGCATGGCAAATATTATGAGTAAGCTGCAAGACTGGGTAGTGTTTTGTTCTGTTGTATGTAGGGTCACTATGAATCAGAGCTGATTCAATAGCACCTAACAACAGCATGCACCCAGTGTATGACTGGCACTATGCCAGAGGCTAGCTGGCTATATTTCTTCCAAACAAGAACAGACACTACTGCAAACACTTGTCCTTGAAGAGACCTAGTTGGTCCATGTGTGACTCCAGTACCCTCCCTCATTCTTACACTGCCTTTAGATTTGTCCAAAAAATCTTTTCAATTAAGTTATTTTTCTTACATAATAACCTTAATTCCTTTCTCTCGTGATTACTTCCTAATGTCCACCTTTTCTCAATTCTTTTGCACTTTCTTTTTAATTTCTTATGGGTATTTATGGCTATTCTCAGAAGGAGAAATAAAGAGAGGTGATTTTGTTTTCTAGCAGCCATAGAAAAGAAGCACATAAAGGATGACCATTAACACAATATAGAGCTCAACCAAGAAACAAGAGTGGACTCTTTCATGACACCAAACCCACTGAGGGGCAGGGACACAGTCATCTTTCATTTCTCTGCCTAGCTAGCCCCTGACACAGTGTCAGTCACACATTGGGTACTTGCTGTTGTTAGGTGGTATTGAATCAGCTCTGATTCATAGTGACCCTACATACAACAGAACAAAACACTGCCCAGTCTTGCATCTTACTCATAATGCTTGCCATGCTTGAGACCATCATTGCAGTCACTGTTTCAATCCGTCTTGTTGAATGTCTTCCCCTTCTCTGTTGACCCTTGATGTTACCAAGCATGATATCTTTCTCCAGGATCAGTCCCTTCTGACAACATGACCTAAGTACCTGAGACAAAGTTATTGCATCTAAGGAGCATTCTGGCTGCACTTCTTCCAAGACAGATATGTTCATTCTTCTGGAAGTCCAGAATATTTTCCAACACCACAGTTCAATGGCATAAATTCTTCTTTGGTCTTCCTTTTTCATTGTCTGGCTTTTGCATGCATATGAAGGCCATTGAAAACACCATGGATTGGATCAGGTGCACCTTAGTTTTCAAAGTAACATTTTTGTTCTTCAACACTTTTAAGAGGTCTTTTACAGCATATTTTCCCAGTGCAATATATCATCTAATTTCTTGACTGCTGCCTTCATGAGTGCTGATTACTGATCCAAGTAAGATGAAATCTTTGACAACTTCAATCTTTTCTCTATTGATCATGATGTTGTTTCCTTGTCCAGTTGTGAGGATTTTTGTTTTATTTACATTGAGGTGTAATCCGTATTGAAGACTGTAGTCTTTGATATTCATCAGTAAGTGCTTCAAGTCCTCTTCACTTTCAGCAAGCAAAGTTGAATCATCAGCATATTGCAGGTTGGTAATGCTGATGCCAATCCTGAAGTTCCTCTTTATATAGTCCAGCCTCTGGGACTATTTGCTCAGCACACAGATTGAATGAGTATGATGAAAGGATACAACACTTACACACACCCTTCTTGATTTTAAACCATGCAGTATCCCCTTTTTCTGTTCAAATGACAGCCTATTTGTCTATGTCTAGGTTCCTCATGAGCCCAGTTAAATGTTCTGGAATTCTCATTCTTCTCAATATTATCCATAATTTGTTATGCTCTACACAATGCAACGCTTTTGAATAGCCAATAAAATAGAAGTAAACATCCTTCTGGTATTTGCCTTCAACCAACATCCATCTAATATCAGCAATGTGTTCCAGGCCTTCTGAATCCAGCTTGAATTTCTTGCAGTTCTCTGACAATATACTCCTTCAAGCATTTTTAAGTTATCCTCAGCAAAATGTTACATGTGTGTGATATTAATAATATTGTTCAATATTTTCCACATTCTGTTAACTTATCTTTCTGTGGAATGGGCACAAATATTGATCTCTTCTAGTTGGTTGACCGAGTATCTGTCTTCCAAACTTGTTGGAATAACTGAGTGAAAACCTCCAGTGCTGCAATAGTATATTCAAACACCTCAGAGTGCATTCCATCAGTTCTTTGAGCCTTATTTTTCACCAATTCCTTTAGTGCAGCTTGGACTTCCTTCAATACAATTGGCTCTTGATCATACCCTGCCTCAAATGGTTGACATCAATCACTTCTTTTGGCTCAGTGAGTGTGTATTCCTTCCATGTTCTTTTGATGCTTCCTTCATTGGTCAATATTTTGCCCTTAGAATCCCTCAATATTGCAACTTGAGGCTTGAATTTTTTCTTCAGTTCTTGAGAAATGCCAAGCATGTTCTCTTTTGGTTTTCGAAATCCAAGTCTTTGCACATTTCATTATAGTACTTTGTGTTTTCAAGCTGTCCTTTGGAATCTCCTGTTTGGCTCTTTTATTTCATCATTTCCTCCATTTGCTTTAGCTACTCTGTTCAAGAGCAAGTTTCAGCATCACTTCTGATACCCCTTTTGATTTTTTCTTCCTTTCATGTCTTTTAATGACCTTTTTGGGCAATCCTACTTCCGTAGTGATACTGCCTCGGAAACCCAAGGAGGGGTCGCTATGAGTCGGGGCCGACTCGACGGCACATAACAACAACAACAACAATGTCATTCTTAATGTCATCCCCACAACTTGTCTTGTCTTTGGTCATTGGTGTTCAATGAGTCAAATCTGATCTTCAGTTGGTCTGTAAATTCAGATGGGATACAATCAAGATTGTATTTTGACTCTCCTGGATTTGTTTTAATTTTCTTAAGCTTCAACTTGAACTTGCATATGGGAAATTGATGGTCTGTTCCACAGTCAGCTCCTGGTCTTGTTCTGACTGATGACATTGAGCTTTTTTCATTGCCTCTTTCTCCAGGTGCATTTGATTTGATTTTTATGTATCCTGTCTGGTGAAGTCCATGAATATAGTTGCTGTTTGCATTGTTGAAAATGGTATTCACAATGAATAAGTTGTTAGTCTTGCAAAATTCTATCATGAAGTCTCCAGGCATCATTTATTTCACCACAAGCATGTTTTCCAACTACTGAAGTTTCTTCTTTGCTTCCAGCTTTTGCTTGCAATTACCAGTAATTATCAATATAGCTTGATTGCATGTTTGGTCAATTTCAGACTGGAGATGTGGTAAAAATCTTCAATTTCTTCATCTTTGGCTTTAGTGATTCATGTGCAAATTTGAATAATAGTAATATTAACTGGTCTTCCTTGTAGGTGTATGGATATTATCTTATCCCTGACAACACTATACTTCAGGATATATCTTGAAATGTTCATTTAGACCACACCTGCAACACCATTCTTCTTCACTTTGTCATTCCCAGCATAGAAAGTGAAAACCATACTCACTGCCATCGAGTTGATTCCAATTCATAGTGTCGTCCATTGGGTTTCTGAGGTGGTAAATCTTTATGGAAGTAGATTGCCCCATCTTTCTTCCATGGGGTGGCTGGTGGGTTTGAACCGCCAACCATCTTGTTAGCAAATACTTTAGGCATTGTGTCACCATAGTTCCTTCATTCCTGGCACAGTGAACAATATAAATGCCAATGCAGTCCATTTCAGCTCATTAATGCCTAGGATATCGATCTTCATGTGTCCTATTTCATTTTTGACAGCTTCCACTTTTCCTAGATTTATGCTTTGTGCATTCTATATTCCAATTAGTAATGAATATTTGTAGCTGTTTCTTCTCATGTTGAGTCATTATTTTGTGTTACATCACAGCAGCATGCAAGCTACCACAGTATAACAAACTGACAGATGAGTGGTGGAGAGGTGCTTAGTAACTGATTTGTGGATGACTAGATGTACTTCTTCTCTTTTCTAAAAATCAGAACATAGAGATAGGCCCAGGGAGATGTATACTATTTACCTAGTGATGTCATGCTGGGGTAAAATTGACTTAGCTTAGTGTCCTGTTTCTCTACTGTTGCTATAATAGAAATACCATAAGTGTATGGCTTTAACAAATAGGAATTTATTCTCTTATAGATTAGGAGGCTAGATGCCCAAATGCAGAGTTCTGGCTCTAGGAGCTGGGTAAAGGCCCCTTAGCCTTGGGCTTCAGCTCTGCCTCTAATTCCAGGCCCACTGGAGCTAGGGATACTTCCTAACTCAGACAGCTGGTGCTGCTGAGGCTTAATTACACAATACCAAGATCAGCAGGAAACATGGCAAGCCAATGGTTCAAGTCCAGATACTGGGGATGAACGCTCATCCAAATGCAGGACCTAGATGTGCCAAAAAAACTTTCCCAAAGCTCTTCCATATACACATTATGAGATGTTTCTATACTTGTGAGTTGAATTATATACAATTTTATACATATTGTTAGTCAGATACATTCATAAATTAGGAATAAATCTTCAGTTTTAAAAAATGAATCTATAAAAGACTAGAGAATTTCAAATTTGTCCTCCATTAGGAGGAGTGTAGGAGGTAAAGTATCACATTCGGCACTGAAAAGTCTCACTCCATGGACTGTTTTTAGGGCAGAGATGCTGAGTTGGATGCCCTGGATCTTTAGGCCTGACATTCAATACCTGTGGAAGCTTCTGTGGAAACAGGAGTAAGATCGTCAAACCTCCTGGACCTCAGCATTCCATACGTAAAGTGAAAAGTACTAAAAACTACCTGAGTTAGACGATATCCTTGAAAATACCTTTATAAATTATTATTATTTTTATTTATTGACTTATTGGGTTAATATATGAAAAACTACAAAGAGCAAAGAACAAGCACAATATAATATTAGCTTTTCTCATTTTTTACAGTATTAACATTAGGCCACTGACTCTGGTTATGCACAAGCAGTTATGCTTTGTAGGTAGTTGCTGCTCAATAGATATGAAAACCAAAATCAAAACCAAAACAAAAAACTAAGCATCAGTATTGAAGGAATACTCATTATAACCTGCAATATGCAGATGACACAACCTTCCTTGTTGAAAGTGAAGAGGAGTTAAAGTACTTACTGGTGAAGATTGAAAATGACAGCCAGCAATATGGATTACACCTCAACATAAAGAAAACAAAAATCTTCACAACTGGAACAATAAGTAACATCTTTTTTTGGGGGGTGAAGATTTACAGAGCAAATTCACTTTCCATATAGCAGTTGACATATACTTTGTCTCATGTCATTGACCACAGTTTACCACAATGCAACAGCTCCCCTCCCACTTCCTCCCCATACTTACCTCTTCCCAGTGTCCATCCCTCCATACTCTCCTGCCACCTGAGCTGTCTCCCTGTGCATAAGCAGCCCTTCCTTCTCCCAT
>NW_006921956.1:1714072-1722610 GCF_000298275.1 Orycteropus afer afer
TTGATGGGATCTGGATTGGGATTGCATTGAATGTATAGATTGCTTTGGGTAGAACTGACATTTTCACAATGTTCAATCTTCCTATCCATGAGCACAGGATGCCCTTCCATTTATGTAGATCTCTTATGGTTTCTTGAAGTAGGTTTTTATAGTTTTCTTTGTACAGGTCTTTTGTGTCCCTGGTACAATTTATTCCCAAGTATTTTATTTTTTTGGTAGCTATTGAGAACGTTATTGATTTCCTTATTTCTTTTTCAGCAATCTCAATAAGCAACATCTTGATAAATGGAGTAAAGATTGAAGTTGTCAAGGATTTGATTTTACTTGGATCCTTAATCAACACCTATGGAAGCAGCAGTCAAGAAATCAAATGACATATTTCATTGGGCAAATCTGCTGCTAAATATCTTTAAAATTGTCAAAAAGCTAACACATCACTTTGAAGACTAAGGTGTGCCTGACACAGCTATGGCATTTTTAATAGCCTCATATGTATGTAAAACCTGGACAACGAATAATGAAGACCAAAGAAGAGGTGATGCATTAAAAATTATGGTGTTGATAAAGAATATTAAATATACCCTGGACTTCCAGAAGAATGAAACAATCAGTCTTGGAAGAAATACAGGCAAAATGGTCCTTGAAAGTGAAGACAGTGAGACTTCATCTCACATACTTTGGACATATTATCAGAAAGGACTAGTGCCTTGAGAAGGACCTGATGCTTGGCAGAGGATCAGGAAAGAAGAGGAAGACCCTTGATTTGAAGATTGACACAGTGGCTGCAACCATAGGCTCAACTATGGCAATGATTGTGAGGACGATGAGGAATGGGAGTGGTTCCTTCTGTTGTATATGAAGCCATTAGTAGTTGGAACCGAGTTGAAGCTACCTAACAACAACACAAACAGCACAAAATCATAAGGATAAGCACATCAATGTACTTTTCCTGGTCCATAGTAGATAAAAACTATACATAAAAAAGTAAATTGTGATGATTATGTGATTTGAGGTTATTTTTACATTCTTCGTGGGGAGTAAACATAACCTCCACCCTTTTCCCATGCGTTCCACCAAAGACAGAAGTAGCTCCTCACTTCCCATTGTATTCCTGAAAATTTCACACAGATTGTATTTTTCTCATGAAATCATACATTTTCTGGAGCTTCCACATGTTTCAATAACTGTTTCAGCAATGACTGCCAGACTTAAGTACATTCTTGAAGTGGGTGCAGTAGGGGCTGGCTCTGAAATGAAAATTCTCCAAGTGTTGCTGCCTGTGTGTGGTCCTTCCTCTCCTTGGGGCCCCACGCTTTGCCTGTGAAAGACTTGCCAATGGCATTTTCCCAAAGGGAAAAAAGATCTCCAGGGTGGCAATGCCATCTTCAAAATATAAGAAAATGTGTGCTTGAGGAGATGGTTTTCAGACTGATATAACAGTTTCAGAAGGAGGGGTAGTATTCTTAGCTGCCTACCAAGTTTCCTGACACCTCTCTTGTCTGATATTTAACCAGAGTAGTGAGCTAGCACTAAGCAGGGGTGACTGAATTCACTTACCCTTTCATTAATTACTGAGGATTCATGATGAGCCAAGCAACACAATACAGGATGGGAAAAAATGCTGTTTACAATCCTACCGTTCAAAGATAAGTATAAACTAGTTGCTATTGAGCCACACACAGGAATGGGTCAGGGCAAAGGGATAGACTGCTAAGTGATATGATATAAAATGATAATAAGAAAGGGACAATTGTGGAGGAGTTTTGTTGCCCTGCAAAACAGTTTGGAAGTTTGTAAAATTGTGAAATGGGAAGTAGTTAAAGAGTGTTAAATAAGAAAAAGAGTTAATCAGTTTCACATTTCAGAATTGAGAGTCAAACAACAGTTTAAGACTGAGTTGTGTGTGTGTGTGTGTGTGTGTGTGTGTGTTCTGGACAGAAGACTGGCTGAGCTTGAGATAATTTGACCAGATGGAAAGTTATTATAATAATTCTACTGAAAATAATATACCTCTTAATGATATAGTGAGAGCTCTGCTGGCATAGTGCCAAAGCATTTGACTGCTAACCAGAAGGCTGATGGTTCAAACCCATCAGCCATTCCTCAGAAGGAAGATTGGGCAATGTACTTCTGTAGTGGTATTGCCTTGGAAACCCAAGGAGGGCTTGCTATGAGTCAGATTCGACTCAACAGCAGTGAGTAACTATATAGTGAGAAACAGGGGGGTGCTAAGGAAAAGGCCATGTGTGATATCACAAGAAAAAGTCATGGATGACCACTTGGATTCTGACTGGGCTCTGAGGTAGCTGGTGATGTTCATTCTATGCTATGAGAAGGACACTGTTGGGCTGGGAAGTAACTTATCTTCTTTCATTATCATGTTTCATTTTGTCCCTGTTCAGTTTAAGGAAATATTGGACAATCCATCCAGGTACTTATGAGACTAGAGGGGTTTTCCCTGGATTATTGGGTTTTCAGGATGGATATGCCTGGGCCACACTATATGCTTACAATATAGTAGGAAGGGATGTGTAACAACTGGATTTATCTTGTAGGTGGCATAGCATAAATGATAAAAGGGTAGAGCTTAGAGTTTCATTCCCTGAGTTCAATTTCTATTCTCATACCTTACCAGCCATTTAAGCTTAGGCAAATTATTTAACCTCACTGAGTGCTGGTTTGCTCATCTATAATATGGGACAGGTTTTGTCATCTGTAATATGGGGATAATAGTAATATCTACTTTTTAGTGTTGTGGAGAAGGTAGACTAAATTGATACTTGATCTAGTGGGCAGCACATGGCTACACACACACACACACACACATATGCACTGTCATCGAATCAATTATGACTCATAGTGACCTCCATCAGATTTCCAAGGCTGTAATATTTACAGAACAGACTGCCTCATCTTTCTTCTGCAAAGCAGCTGGTGGGTTCAAACCACAACTCTTTTGGTTATTAAACCAAATGCCCTAGCCAATACACCACCAGGACTCTTTAGCACATGGTAGGTGGTTAATAAATATTAGTAGTGTCAGAGTATTATAATGAGTAAAAGGCATCAGGAAATGTTTGTGATGAGAGAAAATAATACCATTAAGAATAGAATGTTGGAAAGTTCCAACAGTGGAAGAATGCACTGGCAAAAAAAAAAAAAAAAAAGTAAAACAAAGAGTGAAAATAAAATAAAATTAACATTTTTTAAAGAAAGTGTAAAATAGAGGGTGAAAAAATGGAGAAAATTGTGTCATGGAAGTCAATGGAGAAAAGATTTTCTGAGAGTGTTTAACATGACAAACGCTGAGACACTTTAAGTAACAATGAAACTGAGTAATGTCTTTGGATTCATCAACTTTGATATTTTCAGTAGGAAGACAATCTTTCACAAAACCAATCAAGATGAATGGACTAAAAATGAATAAAGGATGTGGATGTGAGATATTTGTTAAACACATTGCTGTCAATTTGCTATTGACTCACAGTGACTCCATTAGTATCAGAATAAAGCAAGGGTTTTAAATGGTTGATTTTCAGAAGTAAATCACCAGGTCCTTCTTCCAAGGTGTCTCTGGGTATACTCAAACCTGAAACTTTCAGTTAGAAGCCAAGTGTTTTAATCATTTGTACCACCCAGCAATGCCAAAATACATGTTAAACCCATTGCCAGAGTCGATTCTGACTCACAGCAACTCTACAGGACAGAGTAGAATTGTCCCCATAGGGTTTCCAAGTTGATAAATCATTACAGAGGCAAATTTCCTCATCTTTCTCCCGTAGAGCAGCTGGTGGGTTCAAACCACTGACATTTTGGTTAGCAGCTGAGTGGCTTACCCACTGTGCCATAACTCTTAAAAACTTGCCAATGAGAAGAAGGAGAAAGATGAAACTGCTGGTGGAGGCATACGGAATGCTGAGGGAGGATTATTATTATTGACATTTTGTTTTTCTTATTTTTGGTGAGAGAGACATAACTATACTTATAAAGCAAAAAGAAAGTGAGCTTGAAAATAAATGAAAGAGAAAAAATGCATAGAGTGAACCTCCTGATTAGAAAGAATCAAGAATTATCTCTGCTGTCAATGATACCAGAGATACATCTAAAACATCTTCTTTCCCTACAGTATCCAACCCCAACCCCAATTCCTGGAACTATCCTAGAAAGCCTAATGGTTTCTATTTTGAGGTATATGTTCTCTTAAGATCTAATGTCAATCTGAACTCAAGCCCCATACTATCTTTTCTTGGAGTCTTTTTGCTCTGGCCTGGCTCTCCAATATGAGAGCCATGAACCGCATGTGGCTATCTAAATATGAATTTCAATAAAGCAAAATTAAAAATTCATTTTCTAATTCACACTAACCATGTTTGAAGTACACATATGGCTAGTTTTTTTTTTTTTTTTTTGCTTCTTTTTCCCCTAATAATGGAAAACATAGACATAACTTGTTTTCCTCATTGTAGGAGGTTCCTTTGTAAATTGCAACTTTTTGAATACTCTCTTACTCACTGAACTTGGAAACACTATGAGCTCTGTATTCTGTCCTCTCAGTGTATACTTTCTTCCTATTCAGAACTTACACATGCTCCTTCTATTTAATTCAAAAACAATATGGAGAAAGTAAAGCACTCAGACAATGGAATCAGACAGAAGAGATTTGTATACAATATGGGCGAGAATCTTAACCTCATAGAGCTTCACTTATTTCACATTAACATGGGAACCAGGACCTGTGCCAGTAGGGTTGTATGAGGCTTCATAAGACAATATTTATCATATTCTATGTATGATACATGGCAAATGGGATGCTGTTTTTCCTTCTTTCCTTCCTTTTTTTTTCTCTTTCTTTCTTTTAAAATATCTGTTCTCAGTACTGTGTCAGAGGATATATTCAATTATGAGTATGGAACCTTTTTTATTGGCTTAAGAGAAAACTAGTTTGCAGTTTGCTCCATAATGGGAAGACTGAGGTAGGCAGGGGTCGATTTTTGCCCACTGGCTTAAGGAGTCAGAATAAAAGCTTCTGTGATATTTTCATGGTTACATGATTGCTGCTGTAGGTTGAGTCATCAAAACTATAATACACAATGAAGGAAGAAAGAGGACTTGATGCTTATCTAAGGAGGTAAAATGGAAATCCTCAAAGAATTTGAGAAGATTGGTTTTAACTGTCTTAATCTCTTTGTATAGAAAGGCAGGGGAAAAGAAAACTGAATTGGAGAAGAGTAAGCCAGTCAAGAGAGTCCCTCACAAAGACAAAATATTAGCTCCCATGGGTCTACTTTTATTACCTCCCCATGCTCTATTTAATGGAAATTCTTACCATTCATCCAGACATGTCAAAAAGGCCGTAGTAGAAATTCTGAGTAGCCCTCATTGCTTCTCCCAGTGGCTTTGGGACACTCAATCTACTCCCTTGTGACCTATACTGGTGTTATCAACATTCAGCATGGAGGCACAAGAATATCTAACTGATAATTTGATTTACAGTGTGCTTCTACCTGGATATGATCTTTACCAACTGTCTGGAATCAGCAATTATGTATTTTCAAGAGATAGTTCTGTACTTGTTTCCTCTCCACAATTTTGATTTTGCATATATTTAACTCAGAATATTCTTTTTATCACAGAACATAATGCAATAGCATAAAAAGTTATTTTCATAAATAGACCATCAATAGAATTTTAAATAACTTTTTCTCTCAATTTTTTTCTCATTGTTCATATCTCTATTGTCCATTCAAACTAAGTAAGACCTATATGAAACCATTCTGAATAATGATTTTGAACACACATATGTACATTTATTGATATATTTGTATGTGATTCTGGAAATGGTGGATATTTCTGCATATTTTTGGCCATTTTATGGTTTTCCTTATTCTCATAATTGTATTACACTTCTATTTAAAAAGAAGAAAGTAGTAAGAAAAAAATGTATAATCCAAAATGGACAACCCAAATTGTACATTCCAGGGAGATATTTGATATATTAAACTTTCTCTAACTGGTGGATCCCATGAGTCACATTGAAACTTATAGCACCATAAATTGTCTCATTGTAATGTGAGTATATATACTGCACAGAAAGTCAAGACTCCTGAATCAGACACCCTACAAAGAATGTTCAAAGACCTGCCATACTTTTAACTTGAGCAATGCCAATGCTAGAGTTACAAACATCTGTTTTGAACAGTTTTCCAGCAAAGACTTCCTTTTACAAGAAAACTCTAAAGAGAACGTCAAGAGCTTAACATTACATCATGCAGCAGACTTTCTCCATCTCTGTGAGGCACAGGTTATATGAGCTGAAAACCCCCAATAAACGTCAATAAGAGCTGCCTGTGTTTCATAACCAAAGATGTTTCTGGAGGTTCTATGTTGAAAGAACAACATCTTAGACAGACCTATCAGGGAATTATACTTTTAAATGTAGCCTTCTGCTATGCCATCTTGGTGGTGGTGGGTGGAGGATAAAATGAATCAAATCAAAATAAAGCAAAACAATACCCAAACAAATATGATTCATAAAGAAATCAGCAAGAGTAATGATTCTCAGAACCTTAATTTATGTATTCCAGGATTTGCTTTCTTCTCCCACAAGGTTCCAAAAGGAACATGTCTTTTGAGTGAAGTATTACACAGCTGATGGAAGCAAGTATATGTCCTGAAACAACACCCTTTTTGGTAGTTTATGGCTTTTTGAGAAGCTCAGCTCAAGCTCACCGCCACTGAGTCACTTCTGACTCATAGAAAACCCCACTGGGTTCCAAGGCTCTAAATCTTTACAGAAGATCACCCCTTCTCCTTCTGAAGAGTGGCTGGTGGGTTTGAATTGCTGACCTTCTGGTTAGCAAAAAAAAAAAAAAAAAGACTGGAGAGTAAAGTCAAGGCATAGAAGAAGAACAGGGATTTATCAGTTAATGAAAGGTTTATTTATTGAATGTGAAAACACTTTATCTTCTATTCCAGCTTCAAAACACACACACACACAATCATACACCCTTCATGTATTCATTCTGAGAAAGAAGAGTTCATTGTATAAGTGTGTGATCATAATATTTATACCTAACAGGAGAGATTTGTTCTTGTATATAGAGAGATGAATATAGTATTCATTGTTTCATTCCAAATTAAAACAATGGAAACATATTTATTCAATGTTTCTTATATTATAAACTGCTATGAAATTTTAGTAATACGAAAGTAAATTCAACAGTTTCTGTGGACTAAAAGACTCTCTATCCAATGTGTAAGATAAATTATGAATTGAAACTATCCAAAACCAAATTATACTCTCTGAAGCAAGTATCCAACAAGAGGCCACAAACAGTTTGAAATTAAAATAAATTTTCATTCCACTCAGGGTCCTTAGTCATAAGAAGAATACAATTATCATTCATTTCGATATATGTCTCACTTTTTTGTCCTGTCTCATCCAAGTAAATGGAGGGGACTCTGCAATGCTTTCATTCTGCCATATGTTCCTTACATGCATGTTATACATAATGGGGAGCTCTTGTAGCATAGTTCCTAAAGCATCTGACTGTTAACCAGAAGGCTGGCAATTCAAACCCACCAACCACTCCTCAGAAGGAAGTGTGAGCAATCTACTTCTGTAGAGATAAAGCTTCAGAAACCCAAGGAGGGGTCGCTATGAGTCTGAATCAACTCCACAGCAGTGAATTATTTTTAGTTTTAGTATATAATGATGAGTTTCCTTTACATGAATAATCTAAATCCTACCTCATCTTACCTTGAAACATAAAAGAAATCAACAGTTAGGTTAGTAAATGTTGAAACATATCATATAGACCTATATTTTTCTCAGCATAAACATAGCATTATGAATATATCATGAACTTGCACTTTAATGAATCTTTTTATATTAAATATTCACAGGCTTAGAAGTTGTTTCTGACTTCATTGTTTAAAGTAACAAACATGAGTGCATGATCTAGAGGAATGTGTCCATCAGTGTCTCCAGACCATTAGTAAGCTGGGTGAGTCTCTGCGAGTTTCCATATGAGCACCAAAGAAACTCATTCCTTTAGAGATATGTTTCATATTGTTGGATCTTTCAATCAGTCATGTGCCAAAAGGGTTGATGCTTTCAAGCCATGTGTGTGCCATGCATTGGCATAGATGTAATACAAGTAGTATTGGGTTAGCAAAATCCAATTTATGTACAGCCCATAGTTATAAACCCAATTTCTGTAAAGCCTATTAAACTAAAAAATTGAGGTATGTGCAATGGTTCATAATAATAAATGGATGCTGGAGTGTAGCACACATTAAAACATTATTATTGCTATCATTACTATGCTAGGTTAAAACTGTATTAGTGTATCTGGAAGGGTTTCTTTAAGGTTTCTTAAGCAAAGAAAAGAATATAGATATATAGATATAGATATAGTATATACATATAGATAAATAAATAGATAAAGATATAGATATAGTGTGTGTGTATACACACACACTATACTATATGCTAGGAGGTCTGGTAGCATAGTGCCTAAGGCACTTGACTGCTAA
>NW_006921956.1:1723614-1738845 GCF_000298275.1 Orycteropus afer afer
AGGAAGGTTGGGCAATCCTACTTCCGTAGTGATACTGCCTCGGAAACCCAAGGAGGGGTCGCTATGAGTCGGGGCCGACTCGACGGCACATAACAGCAACAACAACAACAACATCTCTGCAGAAGTAGATTGCCCAATCTTCCTTCAGAGGAGTGGCTGGTGTGTATGAACCTCCAGCCTTCTGGTTAGCAGTCAAATGCCTTAGGCATAAGGCAGATTACCAAAGTTGAGCTAAGCATGAATTTAATTTGCTGTATCTGAGTATCCTGTTCGTATGGAATATAATTATTTCATCTTTTCATTAAAAACACTCAAAACATTGTTGATGAGACAGCTTCTTGGAGAAGACGTCTTACTATGGACAGACAAAAAGCCATCTCTATTCCTTTTCAACCATCCAGCCATCCAGTATTGCAAAACCCACTAAGTTGTTCAAACATCGTGACCTGTTAAACTAATAGAGTATTTTATAGTATATCAAATTATCATGTTATGGTGCAGTGTCTAAGGCATTTGCTTGCTAACCTGCATATTGGTGGTTTACACCTACCAGCTGCTCCATGGGAAGAAGATGGGGCAATCTACTTCGATAAAGATTTACCAACTTGGAAAGTTGCTATGAGTCATAATCGACTCAATGAAAGACTTTTTTTTTTTTTTTAATTTAATTAGGTTAATGATATTTGGACATTTAAATGGCCTTGATTGCCTTTAACTTTGGAATAACCTGGGTGACTGAATGAGTATTCCTATTAGTTAATGCTTGCGCAATAGTGAGGACACTCCTACTCCTCCCCACTTTACAAGGTGTAAAGAGAAATAAAATTATGCCATCCTGAAAGGTTGGAAAAGTGATCTCTTTGACTTCAAATAACCCAGATATTTTATCATGTTATTTAACTTCAACAAATATTTATTGATCATGTTTGTCATAAAGTGACATTTCAACTGATGAAATAAAATTTGAAAAATGAGTGGTACAAAGGGAGATCCAATTGAGACTAGGGAGTTTGAGAATGATTGTGAGAATTTCATTGCTGACTTACAGACTTAAATCATAGTTAGTTTTCAAATATAGCATGATAACCATGAATCTATTTATTCTAAACTCCAGATGAAAGAATATTGTTTCTTAAAAGGGAAGATATTTAAATTCATATATGTGAATTAAAATAAGATCTAGACTATTTTAAGCATTATGAAGTTTTAGATTATAATAAGACATTTACTTTCTTCTTCCTCTTTCCTTTGAAAGCTTCCTTGCTTCATAGCTGTCTTAATTATCTAGTGCTATTTTAACACAAATACCACATGGATGGATTCAACAAACAGAAATTATTCCCTTACAGTTTAAGAGGCGAGAAGTCCAAATTTAGGGTGCCAACTAAAGGGGAAGACTTTCTCTCTGTTGGCTTTGATGAAGGTCCTTGTCTCCTTTCAACAACTGTGGGCCCAGCATTCCTTGAAGACATACCAGGGTCCTGGCATCAGTTTTCCCCTGGGTCTAGGAGGTTCTCAGCACAAGGATCCCAAGTCCAAAGGATACACTCCACTCCCAGCTTTTCTTTCTTGGTGGCAGTCAGGTCCCTCTTTCTGTGCTTGCTTCTCTCCCCCTTTGTCTCTTGTGAGATAAAAGGTAATATAAGCCACATGCCAAATAAACTCCTCTTACATTGGATCAGAGATCTGACCTGAGTAAGAGAGTTGTATCCCACCCTAATCCCCTTACAACTGATCTCATCAGATCACATTATGGGAGATGATTGTATCTTTGTATAATTGCCTAATAACTGAGAAGCATGGCCCAGTCAAGTTGACACATATTTTTGAGATACACAATTTAATCTATGGCAGTAACCTTATTGTATTTGCAGAACCCTCCTACTAATATCTGTATTGCTAATCTTCACTCTATAGATCCCTCTTTCACATTGCAATAGAGTGGGCTACATAAGCCCTTTATTTCCTTATTTGAAATCCTCTGTTCCCTAAAATACAAAGTCTAAGTTCCTTTGCTTAACCCACAAGGACACCCACAATTGGGTCCCTTTTCTGCGTCTTTTTCCACCAGTTGCTAACTCACATACTTGAACTGTTTGTAGCTCCCTACATACATACACACACATGAACACCACAGTAGCTGCAGCAACATTGGACAACTACTCATGAGGTAATGGGACTGCCTATTTCAATAGCAATATGATGACTCAGCAGAACAAGCAGGGCCAGATGGCCTTCAAGTGGTCAGAACAAGTTTTCTGGTTTATTCTTTGTGAATTTATATTTATCAGGACTGACGTCTTGGCTAATGAAGCTCCCTGAAGTTGTTTGTATGCATCATGGACAGTGGTGAATGGAAACCAAGGAGTGGCAAAATCCAGAATAATTTAACAGGCATATTAAAGATGTGGAGCTCTGGTAACATAGTGCCCTAGGCACTTGACTGCTAACCAGAAGGCTGGCAGTTCAAACCCACCAGCCACTCCTCAGAAGGAAGATGGGAAAATCTACTTGTGTAGGGATACTGCCTCAGCAACCCCAAGAGGGTCGCTATGAGTCAGGTCCGACTCGATGGTACATAACAACAACAACATTGAAGTTGCGCAACCTTAATTTGTATTTAGTTTTGGTTAAACTGTGAGAGAGAGATGGTTATCCTCCTACATTCACTTAAGACGTTCTCAGGTCAATGCAGCATGGTCTCAGGATAAAGCACCACATGCTGGCTCTCCAGAATATTCCATAGAAGGCAGAGAAACTCCTATTGTTTCACTTATCTTTCCCAAGTCTTCGGGTGACAGCTAGATATTGGATAGGAGTGAATTTAATAAATATTTACTTATTTATGTAGAGGATTAGGTAGATATTCTATAAGACACAAAATTTCCATTAGTTGATTGATATAAAAATATTTGTTGTTGTTGTTGTTGTTGTTGTTATGTGCCGTCGAGTCGGCCCCGACTCATAGCGACCCCTCCTTGGGTTTCCGAGGCAGTATCACTACGGAAGTAGGATTGCCCAACCTTCCTTCCGAGGAGTGGCTGGTGGGTTTGAACCGCCAGCCGTCTGGTTAGCAGGCAAGTGACTTAGCCACTATGCTACCAGAGCTCCCATATTTAGGAGGGTTATAATTGTTTTATAGAGTATAATCTAAGGAATCAAATATCACTGATATGTTGATATTTTCTAATGCTAACTAGAGAATGAGATGATTGAAACAAAACACGTCATACCTTAAGTGTTAGGAACTGATTATTTCCAAGTGTATAAAATAATAAATTCTAGTATGGTTTAGCATTTCCAAGTCAGTTATTTCCTTATAGATCTAGGAGACCTAACACAAAGGAAACAAGGTGTGTGGTGTTTTAGCAATATTGATAAAACAAATGATCAAAATTACAGAAACCAAAGCCTAGAAATTGCTATGTTAGGATTTCTTTAACTCAACATTCAGATTGAGCAAGTAAATTGCCTGGACACCTAGTTTTCTGTTCTTTAAAAAGATTTTTATAGGCATTCTCAAGAATTTGTCTCAACGTTTATTCATTTGAGGATGGTGATTCTATTTTTTCCTTACTCCCATGTTTATTTATCTTAAAGCCTAAATGTTTTATCTTTGTTTTTTCAACCTCATATTTCATATCCTAAACAGCTTCAGTCATGAAGCTGTAAAATCAAGGCTCTTTAAAAAGAGAGGAAAGGAAGAAAGGAGTCATTTGAAGGGAGTTGTTTTTTTCAATGAGTAGCATGTGATGGGGAAACACACTTTAGTCAGGACACACTTGCAAAACAATATCAAAATTAATACATTCCATGACTTCAAACTTCCACTGTCCATCAGCTTGTCATAGGTGGCTTCCATGTTGCTATGAAGCTGGAGGCTTTGTCACTGGTATTTCAAATGTCAGCAGGGTCAACCACGGTGGACAGGTTTTAGTGGAGTTTTCAGACTAAGACAGACTCTGAAGAAGGAAGGGGCCATCCAATCCTCAAAGAATTGGTCAGTGAAAACCATATGAACAACAGTGAAACATTGTCTGATATATTACTGGAAAACTTGATGAATGGTCCTGAAACATTATCTGATACAGTGCCAGAAGATGAGTCCCACAAGTTGGAAAGCACTCCAAATATGACTGGGGAAAAGCTGCCTCCTTAAAGCAGAGTTGACCTTAATGACATGATGGAGTACAGCTTTTGGAATCTACATTTGCTGAAGTGGTATGACTCAAAATGGAAAGAAACAGCTGCAAACACCCATTCATAATTGTAATGTGGAATGCATGAAGTATGAATGTAGAAAAATTGAAAGTTGTCAAAAATGAAACTGAACACAAAAAGATTGATATCCTAGACATCAGTAAGCTGAAATGGGCTGCTTGTGGCCATTTTGAAATAGATAACCATATGATCTACTATGCCAGGAATGACAAATTGAAGAGGAATGGCATGGCATTCATTGTCAGAAAGAATGTTTCAAGATACATCCTCAAGTACAATGCTGTCAGTGATAGGATAGTATCCACATGCCTACAAGGAAGACTAGTTAATACTACTATTATTCACATTTAGGCACCAAACAGTAAAGCCAAAGACAAGGAAATTGAAGAATTTTATCAACTTCCGCAGTCTGAAATTGATCAAACATACAGTCAAGACGTATAGATTATTACTGGAGGTTGGAATGTGAAAGCTAGAAACAAAGAAGAATCACTGATAGTTGGAAAATATAGCTTTGGTTATAGAAATCATGCTTGAGATTGCATGACAGAATTTTGCAAGACCAATGACTTTTTCATTGCAAATACCTCTTTCCTACAATATAAATAGCAGTAATACACATGGACCTCACCAGATGGAATACACAGGAATAAGATAGACTACATCTGTGGGAAGAACTGATAAAGAACCTCAATATCTTCAGCTAAAATAAGTCCAGGAGCTGACTGTGGAACAGACCATCAACTGCTCATATGCAAGTTGAAATTGAACTTGAAGATGATTAAAACAAGCCCACGAGAGCCAAAATTTGGCCTTGATTATATCCCACTTGAATTTAGAGACCATCTGAAGAATAAATTTGACACATTGAACACCAGTGACTGAAAACCAGACAAATTGTGGGATGATATCAAGACCATCATACATGAAGAAAGCAAAAGTTCATTAAAAAGAGAGGAAAGGAAGAAAATTGAGATTTGTCAACAAAGAGATGTCATGCTGGAGACACTTACATATCCATGCCAAAGAATTTGAAAGACAGCTACCTGACCAAAACTGGAAGAGATTCATATTTGTACCTATTCCAAAGAAAAGTGATCCAACAGAACATAGATATTATCAAATGATATTTTTTATATCACATGCAAGTAAAATTTTGCTGATGATTATTCAAAAATGGTTGCAGTAGTGTGTTAACAGAAAACTTCCAGATATACAAGCTGGATTCACAAGAGGACAAGCAATGAAGGATATCATTGGTGATGCAGATGGATTTTGGCTGAAAGCAAAGAATATCAGAAAAATCTTTACTTGTGTTTTATTAGCTATGCAAAAGCATTCAATTGTGTGTATCATAACAAATTATGGATAACATTGCAAAGATTAGGAATTCCAGAACAGTTAATTGTGCTTATGAGGAAACTCTGCATAGACCAGGAGGCTGTCATTTGAACAGAACAAGGAGATACTGCATGGTTTAAAATCAAGTAGGGTGTGTATCAGGGTTGTATCCTTTCACCATACTTATTTAATCTGTATGCTGAATAATCCGATAAACTGGACCATATGAAGAAGAATATGGCATAAGGATTGGAGGAACATTCATTAACAACCTGAAATATGCAGATGACACAATCTTGCTTCTGAAAGTGAAGATGACTTGAAGCACTTACTGATGAAGACTATGGTCTTCAGTATGGATAACACCTCACCATAAAGAAAATGAAAATCCTCACAACTGGACCAATAAGTATCAATGATTGAAGTTGTCAAAGATTTCATATTACTTGGATCCATCATCAACACCAATGGAAGCAGTAGTTAAGAAATCAGATGCCATATTGCACTGGACAAATCTGCTACAAAAGACCTCTTTAAAGCAAAGATATCTCTTTGAAGACAAAGATTCACTTAACCCAAACCATGATGTTTTCCATTGCCTCATATGGATGTGAAAATTGGACACTGAATAAGAAAGATCAAAGCAGAGTTGATGTGTTTGAGTTTTGGTGTTGGCAAAGGATACTGAAAGTATCATGGACTGCCAAAAAAAAAAAAAAAAAAAAAACCTAACAAATCTGTCCTGGAATAAGTGCAGCTGAAATGGTCCTTGGAAATGAGAATGACCAGACTTCGTCTCACCTACTTTGGTCATGTTGTCAGAAGAGACCATTCCCTGGAGAAGGATGCATGCTTGGTAAAGTGGAGGGTCAACAAGAGAGGGGAAGACCCTCAACAACATGGACTGACACTGTGGCTGCAACAATGGGCTCAGGTATAGTAGGGGTTGTGAGACTAGCACAAGACTGGCCAGTGTTTCAGTCTGTTGTACATAAGATCACTACAAGTCGGAGATGACTCGATGGCATGTAACAACAAATAGCAACAAGTAACATGTGGGATATCTCTACAAGTATTAATTCATCCTTAAAAATGTCAGTAAAACTCCCTTCTTTGAGAACTACTTGGCGTATAGGATACATGATACATGATACAGATGGCCAGACAATTTGTATCATGCCTTGACACCAAAATCGGTGTTTTCATGGTAGAGTGCTAGTACGAGATTGTTATCCTGCCTAAGTAAAAGGACCCAAAGTGCTGGTTATTCCATAGGTTATTGGAGTTATCAAAGATTGATCTTCAATAAGCTAAAACCATTCCACAAGATTGCTTTTTTAGTTTCCAATGACAATCAGGATTCAAAAAATGCAAGAAAAGCATTTATCAAAAATCTTATGGTAACTTCTATCCTCTTGAAATTACTTTTTCTGAAGGAAAAAGGAAAGTGATTCCAAAAAATTTTGTTAGTTTAAGAAACATATTTATTATATATGTTATAATAAATATAAATATACATATTTTATATGTTTATATATTCACATGGATGTTTCACATGGAAAAGTTGGAGGGCAAGTTGGTTGGTCTAGGAAAGGGAATGAGAATTACACACTCTAAAGAACCACGCCCCATCCACTCTCATTCCTCAACTTCTAAAGCCAGATATTTTGTGGGTCAGGAACACCAGATTATTTTTTTCTTGTGGAAAATATAGTCTGTATTCCAGAAGGTAATTTAGATTTAAAAAAAAAATGTATGCAAAATGAGTTTTATAACAGGCTTTGTAAACCATTTTGGTTGATGTTATGAGATCTTTCTACTTAAAATCTCTTTTCAGTGAATCTAATGAAGCTAGGCACCAATCCAAAAGTTCATTAATTCTAAGACCAAAAGATAGCTTTAGCAGTTGCCTATATAGCATACCGGTAGATTTCAAAAACAACAACAAAAAATGGACTAGGAAATATTTCTACTTAGAATAAATCTAATCACCCTCAACAGTAAGTATTTTTTATATATTATTTTGCTTTTCATGAGTATTTTGTTTGTTTGTTTGGTACGCCAGACTTATAGCGCTTTATTAGTATGAACCAGTTTACAATTAAATAAGTAAATTCCCTAGGAAAATTTCAAATTGAGCTCAGCTCTTGGAAACAATATCATATATTTATTTTGGTGGGTGGTAGAAGGAAAAGAAGGAAGAAATAATGGGGATTATGTGAGTTCTTCAATTCAATAAGTATTTATCATTTTTCTTATAAAAATATATAGTTATTTTCACAAAGAAGAACTAAGAAATAATTCATATAACTGTCCTTAAAATATCAATAACTCTGAAAAATAAATAAGTAAAACAAGGAGCCAATCCACAAGCAGGAAAAGAATAGAGATATTTTATTTAAAAAGGAGAAAAATTGTCATAAAATATTTTTCACCTAAAAGTAATAATAAAAATACTGTTTTTATTATCAAATATTTAGCAAAATTTTTAAAAACAATTAATAACCCACACTTGTAAATTATGAGACCAAAAATTCACTGCTCCCAAGTTGATTCGACTCATAGTGACCCCTCCTTGGTTTCCCAGGTGGTGTCTCTATGGAAGCAGATTGCCCAATATACCTTCTGAGGAGTGGTTAGTGGGTTTGAACCTCCAGCCTTCTGTTTAGCACTCAAGTGCCTTAGGCACTATGCCACCAGAGAACCATTATGTTTTAAGCACTATGCCACCAG
The DNA here is from genome assembly GCF_000298275.1 of Orycteropus afer afer. Taxonomy (NCBI): domain Eukaryota; kingdom Metazoa; phylum Chordata; class Mammalia; order Tubulidentata; family Orycteropodidae; genus Orycteropus; species Orycteropus afer. The sequence goes on from NW_006921956.1 coordinate 1,731,910, forward strand.
ATCACCCTTATGCTTTAGGCACCATGCCACCCAAGCTCCCAATTTATGAGACAGGTACTATTTTATCCTTTCAATAATGATATTTATTCTCATGGCTTATCTGGAAAGCAATTTGAAGTAGTCACCAACTTCTTTAAAAAGAGACTCATCTCTTAAGTCTGTAGTTTTATTTCTAGGAATCTATATTGAAGAACAAGGAGCTCTGGTAACACAGTATCTAAGGCACTTGACTGCTAACCAGAAGACTGGCAGTTCAAACCCCCCAGCCACTCCTCGGAAGGAAGGTTGGGCAATCTATTCCCGTAGTGATACTGCCTCGGAAACCCAAGGAGGGGTCGCTATGAGTCGGGGACGACTCGATGGCATATAACAACAACAATAACATATTGAAGAACAGTAAAAAATGTGAACAAAGATTTATGTACATATTCAGACTTAATTGAATTTTGATAGTAACATTTCAGAAACATAATCAATATAAATTATGATCCAGTCATATGAGATGTGATGGATAGTAACAAGCATTTTTTTTTTTTTTAATTAATGTAATTAAGCTTGTCACTTCTCTCTTCACAGTGGTAGAGTGTCTCCTGAAAGCAAAGGGTCTCATGTGTAGTCTTCCTTAAGCAGGTAGATGATTGGTTTGTAGACAGATGAATGATAAACTGATGTAGATAGACAGATGATAGATAGAGAGATTCTAGGATATAATATTTTTCTTGAGGAAGCGTATAACAGAATAGCTGTATCTTGCATGAAAGAATGCTGTCCTTCTTTTAAAACCTTTGAAATGGAACTAATTTGCATAAAGAACTTAAAATGACTCCCCACCCCCTTCGGAAGGAAAAGACTAGAGATCACAACATTTTCATCCCAGGATTTCAATATAATGCATTAGATGTGTATTGCTTTGTAACAAAGACACCTCAAAAACTGATGGTATAAAACAGCCACTATTTCATTTGCTCAGAATTTTCTGTAAATTATTTGAGCTGAGATTAGCAGAATAACTCATCTGTAGATCTTACATGTGGTCATTCATGTGGCTCAACTGGTGATTTGACTATGACTGGATGGTCAGAATATTGTTGTTGTTGTTGTTAGGTGCCATCAAGTCATTTCCGACTCATAGCGACCCCATGCACAGCAGAACAAAACACTGCCAGATCCCGTGCCAGCTCCATGATCCATGCTATACTTAAGCCCATCATCACAGCCACTGCGTCAATCCATCTCATCGAAGGCCTTCCCCTCTTTTGTTGACCCTCCACCCTACCAAGCATGACATCCTTCTCCAGGGAATGGTCTCTTCTGAGAACATGACCAGAGTAGGTGAGACAAAGTCTGGCCATTCTCACTTCCAAGAAGCATTTTGGGTGCACTTCCTCCAGGACAGATCTGTTACTTCTTTTAGCAGTCCATGGTACTTTAAGCATTCTTCACCAGCACTACAACTCAAAAGCATCAACTCTTCTTTGATCTTCCTTATTCATTGTCCAGCTCTCACATGCATATGAGGCAGTTGGATATATCATGGCTTGTGTCAGGTGTACCTTAGTCCTCAAGGACACATCCTTCCTCCTCAGACTTGAAACAGTTCCTTCGCAGTTGACCTTCCCAATGCTACATGTCGTCTAATGTCCTGACTGCTGCTTCCATTGGCATCGATTGTAGAACCAAGCAATGTGAATTCTTTGACAACCTCAATCTTCTCCCCATTTATTGTGATGCTGCTCATTGGTCCAGTTATGAGAATTTTTGTTTTCTTTATATTGAGACGTAATCCACACCGCAGACTGTATTCTTCAACCTTCATCAGTAAGTGCCTCAAGGCATCCTCACTTTCAGCAAGGAAAGTTGTATCATCTGTGTATTTCAGGTTGTGAATGATTCTTCCTCCAATCCTGATGCCACAGTTTTCTTCATTTAGTCCAGCTTCCAGATTATTTGCTCAGCATATAGATTGAATAAGTATGGGGAAAGGATACAACCCTGACACACTCCCTTCCTGATTTTAAACCATGTAGTGTCCCCTTGTTCCATTCGAATGACAGCCTCCTGGTCAAAGTACAGGTTTCTCATGAGTACAATCAAGTGCTCGGGAATTCCCATTCTTCTCAATGTTATCCATAATTTGTCATGGTCCACACAATCAAATGCCTTTGCATAGTCAATAAAACACAAGTAGACATCTTTCTGGCATTCTTTGCCTTGAGCCAAGATCCGTCTGACAACAGCTATGATATCCCTTGTTCCACATCCTCTTCTGAATCCAGATCACACCTCTGGAAGTTCTCTGTCAATATATTGCTGCAAACGTTTTTGAATTATCTTCAGTAAGATCTTACTTGCGTGTGATATTAATGATATCGTTCTATAATTTCCACATTCTGTGGGATCACCTTTCTTTGGAATGGGCACAAATATGGATCTCTTCCAGTCATTTGGCCAAGTAGCTGTCTTCCAAATCTCTTGGCATAACTGAGTGAGCGCCTGCAATGGGGCATCTGTTTGTTTAAATATCTCAATGGGAATTCCGTCAATTCCTGGCACCTTGTTCTTCACCAATTCTATGCTATGGTCAAGATAGCTTCTGTTAAAACTGGATGTCATGTGGGCCTCGTCCCCTACATGATCTCTTGTTTCCAAAAATACAAGGTTAACCTTCTTCACATTGTAGACCCACATGGCAATACTCTCAAAATGGAAGATGGAAAACCTCCTGAGGCTTTGCACAGAAGGCATATAGTATTGCTTCTACTAACTGTTCAGAGAAAGTCACATAGCCAGCTCCAATTCAAAGGGAGCAGAAATAGATTCCACCTCTTGAAGGAAGAGTGGTGAAATCACATTGCAAAGGACATGCACACAGGGTTGGAAGGTATTGTTGCACCTATTTTGGCAATAGAGTACAGATAGCAAAGCCTGGGTCACTTGAATTGGGATAGTATTGACCAAGGGTCATCGGCCAGAAAAGTCCTCAGAGAAAAATTGCTCATTTGAGGGTAAAGAGGACTGGTAGCCAAGGTACTCTACCTGAACTGTCAATTCTTTTTGGAGGTATAGATTGGCACCAGCTGTGGCTGGAGCTTGAGTGACCTCTGCTTTCAACACAGCATCTAATGTGGGGATACAAAAAGGCTGAGCTTGTTTAATGTATATTAAGAGGCTGGGTCTTCACCAGGACTGCTATTCAAATATATCAATTCTTATGTGTTGCTTTTTTATCATTGCCTACATTTTGTATATATGTGGGGTCATTGAAAGACTATGGCTTGAGTCAGCCACACGTTAGTCATCAAAGTGACATGTTTGCTTTTTAGAACTTGTAAGGGATCTTTTGCGTCAGAGTCGCCAATTGTAATATGTTGTTTGATTTCTTGACTACTGCCTCCATGGACACTTATTCTTGATCAAAGCAGAATGAAATCTTTGACAACATCTATATCTTCTTCATTCATCATGATGCTGTTTATTGGTCCAGTTGCAATAATTTTCATTTTCTTCACATTCAGATTTGATCTGTACTGAAAGTTGTGGTCTTTTACCTTCATCAGTAAGTGCTTCAGTTTATGTCCATTTTTGATAAGAATTTGGCAATGAATATTAATTATACCATGGACTGCCAGAAAAATGAACTAATCACTCTTATAAGAAATACAAATAGAATCCTCCTTAGAAGTGAGGATGGGGAGACTTTTGCTCACTTACTTTAGATACAGCATCACGGTAGACCAGGCAGTAGAGAAGGATAACATATTTGACAAAGTGAAGGCCAGGGAAAACAAAGAAAATCTTCAATGACATGAAATCACACAGTAGTCTTAGCAACAGGCTCAAACATATCAAAGATCATGGAGACGCTGCAGGCCCAGGGAACGCTCTGTTCTGTTGTAACATAAGGTAACCATGAGTTGGAGCAATTACACAGCAACAGCAACAAAATGTTTCCTATATTCTTGGAGCACTTCATGTTGGGTAGTACTAGGGACTATTCAGGGTCCTGGGGAAGCAAGACTATTGTTGTGATCGTAACAAAGTAATGAATATCCTCTACTCAAGACTAACATTTAGCAGTGATGCCATTTGGGAGCTCTGGTGGCATAGTGCCTAAGGCATCTTACTGCTAACCAGAAGACTGGCAGTTCAAACCACCAGCCACTCCTCGGAAGGAAGATTGGGCAATCTACTTCCATAGAGAGACTGCCTCAGAAACTCAAGGAAGGGTCGATATGGGTCAAATCAACCAAATTGAGTCAAAGACAGTGAATTTGGTTTGTTTTCTTTGGCCATCTGGTAGAAAAAAAAAAAAAAAAAGGTGCAGTAAACTAATCAGACAATCCAGTTTTCCCTCCCTCTTCACCTGAATTGACTCAATGACATTTCCTTCCCCATCACCACTGCTGGTTCATGGAATTTCAAGCAGACTGAAGAAGATATTGAATTTTCACTAACAATAAATGAATAAGAAAACAAATTTCAAGCATTTATGAAGCATTTACCAAAACCAGGCACTCTTCTAAACACCTTGGAAGTATTATTTCATTTAGTCTCTTAGAAACTCCAAAGTAGTAGAAATCACATCACCATGCACTGCCATCCAGTCAATTCCAACTCACAGTGACCCTACAGGACAGAGTAGAACTGCCTTATAGGGCTTCTAAGGCTGTAAATCTTTATAGAAGCAGAATAGCTTATCTTTCTCCCATGGTGCAGCAGATGACTTTGAACCAGCAACTTTACAGTTAGCAGCCCAATGCTTTAACCACAGTGCTACCAGAACTCCTTAGTAGTAGAAATAATAGTATAATACCTTGCTTAAATGTAACATAAAAAAAAAAAAAATTCAGTACTGTCCAGTTGGACTCATGATGACCCCTCCTTCGGTTTCCGAAGTGTTATCACTACAGAAGCAGATTGCCCAATCATCCTTCCAAGAAATGGCTGGTGGGTTTGAACTGCCAGCCTTCTGGTTAGCAGTCAAATGCCTTAGGCACTATGCCACCAGAGTTCCTGAATGTAATATACATACTTAATTATTATTGAACCTTGTCACCATGTTCCCCATTCCACCATTTTACTTTATTGCACATGAAAATGGGACTGGGTCTCAGTTCAAGAGAAATTTATGCCCTACAGACTTATCTCTGCTCTTTGAACTGTGTACTGGGATATCTGAACCCATCACTGCATACCTGACCTTCCTAGGTCCCCATAGAGACAAAGCATCATAGGTACTATGTAGATGTGTTCCTTCCCTAATCACTTAGGCTCATGTCCCTGGTAACTGATACAGTGCTGAAAAGAGGACTGAAGTAGAGGAAACATAAGGGGGGTCAACTTTGATTGGGACACAGTATGAATACTCATACATTTGTGCCCTATGCATCCTGTAGTTCAATGACCTGCTCCCTGATTTGACGCTATTGTTCGTAAAGTTACTAAATTGTTCAAAATGACCTCTTAACTCAAAACAACCTGTGTATTTGAGGGCTGAAATTTGCTCTGTAATACCAAGGGAAGTTGGCTATACTAATTTTCAAGACAAAATTATTGTTCTGAATTGCTAAGGAGAGTAATTGATACCAGAGAGTATATATGAAAGAGTATATTTTATTGTTTAGTTAGGGATTTAAAAAGTCATTCTGACATACATGCTAATTTTTGAAATGGATATCTGCTATGGTATGTAACGCTACCACTGTAGTTTTATCATCCCCATTTTATGAGAGAGAAAACTGAATCAGTGACAGGTTGACTAATTTGCAGAGGTCACACAGCTCTTACGGATGGCCAGAGGATTTGAACAGACGGAGAGTGTGACTCCAGAGCCTGCTCTTTCTGAGGTATGGAATTTTAGGGGGAGATACACTTAACAGAGAGTGATGATGGATCACATATTAGAAGGAGTATGAAGGAGGTAAGTTGTCAAGGTGGACTCCAAGGTTTTTGGGCTGTGTAACAGGATAATGCATGGTGGTACCTTCTCCAAGATGGAAGTGGACCAGGTTGAGAGAAGGATGATTTACTTTCGAAACTGCTGACTTTGAGAAGTCTTTAAGACATTCAAGATGGCATCAGGAACTCAGAATCTGACACCAGCTAATTTTCCATATAAAACCACAATTATTAAGTATTTGATGTCAAAGAAAAAATTCATTTAATAATATTTTTAAATTAACCAGAGTTGAATATTTACTTTTTGCTTAAGTCCTTAACTTATTTAGCCTTTGAGTTGCTCAATTTATGGACTTAAATATATTCACTCCAGTCATTTGCTACTCATTTCAGTGACTTTCTAAGTATATCCATTTGGGGAAGAGGCTGAAACTGCTATTTAAATCCTATTAGCATGAGGTCTGTGTGGAAATCCAAATGTTTTTATTTTAGTGCAATTTCATTGTAACTAGTGTGTCATATTCCCAATGTACACAGCATTTTTATCTTAACTTCATCACAACTTCTTTGTGTTTTCTGCAAGCTATCCAATGTTTAGTGTTGAATTAGCAAGTGAAGAGAAATTCTTTGAAGACTAGGAACTCTCTGAATGCTATTGCCTGACAGGAGGCTTTGTAGAAAAGACCTGTAAGCTTTCAATTATGCTGGTTTTGTAGACAGCGTTAGAGAATGAGGAATTGACCATCAGGATCCATGCTCTGAATTATAATTTTGTTATCTTCATTCTTAGGCACATTTGAGCGTTTAAATATATTGTGTCCATTATAAGTGCCTGGTATATGGATATTTTAATATTCTTTATATTAAAATATTTGAGATGTTGGGGTATACTTTTCGACTTACATGAGGAAACCTAATTGAATAACAGATTGGTATTTTAGGATTATTTGAGAAGGCCAAGAAATGATTGTATTTATTGGTTTGCCTTTCTAAATTGTTTAGCTCCTTTCATAAGTACTTTTTCAATTCTTGATTTAT
>NW_006921956.1:1739425-1740998 GCF_000298275.1 Orycteropus afer afer
GGAGGGGTCGCTATGAGTCACGGCTGACTCGACGGCACATAACAACAACAACAACAACTCAAGTCCAGAAGTCTGTGGCTGGTGCTAACAGTTAAGCATTTAGCTACTAACCAAAGAATGCTAGTTTAAATCCACCCAGAGCCATCTCAGAAGAGAGGTCTGGCAATCCATTTCCAAAAGATCACAGCCTTATGACATGCAATTCAACCCTGACACACATGGGGTCACCATGAGTTGGAATTAATATTAAGGTAACTAGTAGGAGCTCTGGTGGCATGGCATAGCACCTAAGGCATTTGACTGCTAACCAGAAGGCTGGCGGTTCAAACCCACTTGCCACTCCTTGGAAGGAACGTTGGTCAATCTACTTCCATAGTGATACTGCCTCGGAAACCCAAGGAGGGTTGCTATGAGTTGGATCCAACTTGTCGGCAGGGAGGACAATTGTCCTCTTTTCAAAAACACTATAGTAGTTCAGGTCCATTTCATATATCATTTATCAGGCTCTGGTTACTCTTATCTAGGTGAATAGCTCAACCATCTAAGAAATTTCTTGAATTTAGAGCCTTCTCTTTCTTTTTGTCACCCCACAGTAATTGAAAAGTGCTAAACTTAGAGTGTGTGTCCCTGAGTTGTCTTTCCCAGCATTTAATGATGGTCCCCTTCTTCTCCAAGAAGCCCTGATAGGGTAGTGTTTAAATGTTCAACTGCTAACTGAAAGGTTGGTGGTTCAAACCTGCCAGCCAATCCTCAAAAGAAAGATGTGACAGCCTGCTCTTCTGAAGACTACAGCCTTAGAAACCCTGTGTGCCAATTCTACTCTTTCTTACAGAGTCACCGTAAGTTGGAATCAACTCAATAGCAGTGGGCATTGTTTTACCTTCTCCAGTCTACTTACATAATCTTCTGTTCAGAGGACAAGGCCAGTTTAAATTTATTTATTTATTTATTTTCTCTCCATGAACTTCTACCAATTGACAGAATTATCATTGCTGTTCCCTAACACCATTGCACTACTGATTAGATACATAACTGCCTTTTCTGTGTAAATGTCCCAGACATGGAGCCAGTGATTTGGCGTCTCTCATCCTCATAGCAGCCGTAAGTAATGGACATTATTATTATTCATATCCTGTTATATTTTAACCCTCTATTAAGTGGTTAAAGAGCTCTGATGGTATAGTGCCTAACACATCTCACTGCTAACCAGGTTCAAGCCCACCAGCCATCCCTTCCTGAGAAGGAAGGTTGGGCAATCTACTTCCATAGAGGTGCCACCTCGGAAACCCAAGAAGAGGTCTTTAAGAGTCGAATTGACTCAGCAGCAGTGAGGTTGGTTGGTTTGGTGGTATTAAGTTGTTAAGGAGCTTTGGTGGTGTAGTGATTAAGGCATTTGGCTGCTAAACAAAAGGTCTATGGTTTGAATCCACCAGCTTTTCCATGGAAGAAAGATGAGGCAGTCTGCTTCTATAAAGATTTACGGAAACCCAATGGGGTCACTATAACTCAGAATCAACTTGATGTTATGTGGATAGCAATATCAGAGATATTACAGTGATCCACAATCATGCTG
>NW_006921956.1:1741838-1750021 GCF_000298275.1 Orycteropus afer afer
GCCCCAAATGTCAATAGCATGGCTGTTGAGAAACTTAAACTAATGTCATTTTCTTGCTGACTTAACAGAACTGGCAAATGATGTTTGAAGGAGACCTAGACCAGGAGTCCCCACACTGGCTGTGGCTGTCATGAGTCAGCTCCTCTGGCAGAGGTTCTAAAGAACATTTTACCTTGTTAACTGCACTTGAGCAGTTAGCGCTTAAGGCCCCTTAAGGGCTAATCTCACCTGGGCTAATTAGCCAGAACTGTTCAGATCAATGGGCTTTCCAGGAGCACAATGGGAGAGGATGCGCCATGAGGAAATGAGGCTTGTCAAATTAATTGTAATTAAAAATGGCTGAGAAGTCTGTCCCCTGTTGCGATTTCAGTGCTATTTGGGGTTGAAATGTTACTTAGAAGGAATAGCTGATAAATAAAAATGGCAGCAAATTAACTAGCTTATGCATTTCACAAAGATTAAAATGGAGCATTAATTTTTTAAATTGCTTCTTCTTTTTCTTTCAGACCTAGTATGTTTCACTGGATTCCTTCCATAGTATGCCTCATTTTATTAGTATAAAAGAACATTCCATTTGGGCAATGTGAGAAGTGACATTTTGATCCTATTCCATATTTTCCCTCAAATCTGAGAAGTTCAACCAAACACAGAAGTATTGTTATGAAACAGTTGACAGCCGTACCCCTCAACACAGGGCAGTGTTTCGTTCAGTTGTACATAAGGTCACTACGAGTGGGAGCCAACCCGTCAGCACCTAACACAAACAACGACAGATAAATATAGCCCCTTCCTTGAGCTAAGGAGCCAGTTCTGGAGCACATTCTTACAGAAGACCTTCTCCTTAACATTAAGGAGCCACCTAGGAGCTATTTACTTTCTTCCCTCACAGCCACCCAGCTGTTACTTCCATTTGTGATCTTAGTACTAATTGCATAATGTCCCTAATTTATACCCACTGGTAGATCTGCTCACCGCATTACCTGGAGGGCAAACCTTAATTAGAGAAATTTCTGAACAAATTGTCTAAAGATCTTGTTTAGCATGATTAAATGTAAGTGGGTTTCCCCCCCTCTCTCTTTTTAAAAATGAGCATTTACTTTATACCAAAAGTTTGCAGATAAAAAGCAACATCGGTTCTAATTAAGGGCTATAAAATGAACAGCAACATTACCCAAGAAAACCAATTGGATTTTGTTGTCTGCAGCTGAAATATATGTGACTCGATGCTACATTTACTCAACAGCTTTTGGCATTTCTACTTTGCCACTGTCAGAACTAACAAGGTGAAACAGCAAACTGATTGAAAAAGGATAAACTGTGAACAGATGATACACTGATGTGTGATTCGAATTCAACTGTGGCTTATGAAAAGAGATTAGAATTTTAGGCATTCTCTCACCTCAGCATCTCCAGGCTCTTGAACAAACTAACATGAAATTAAACTTTCCATATTGTTAATAGGCAGCAAGATATAATGGGAATTAACATGCAATCATTTCACTTTCAACTGAAGTACAAATAAGATAAATATCATAATAGGATCAACAAACTTCAATAATTCAAAAAACAATTAAGGTGAACTTCACTGTTTAGATGGAGTACTTGGCTAAATGTCAATGTCATAACAAAGTGCACTAAAATGGATTTGGCCAAGAGAATGTAGAAATCTAACTCATTTTGTTATCAGCTGCTGTGAAAAGTGTTTGTGTTATTCTAAATCATCATCCAATTTGATGATGCCTCCTTCTGCAGGAACCCTACTAGAAAACACATTAAGTTTAGAATTTGTAGTCCTTGCTTGAAGACACAAGCTGGACATAGCAAAGTGTGATTAATTATTTGATTCTCTTAAGTAAGCCTTTGAAAAAGATTTTTTCACTCTTACCACCAATTTCTTAGTAGTTATTAGCACTGGCTATACATTAAAATCACTTAAAACATGTCATGGCTCATCCCACCTAATCTGCTTATTGGACCAACTAAATTTGATTATATTATCTGGAGGTTAGATGCAGGCATCGACAATTTTCTGATGCACAATAAAGGTTGAAAAACCACTGGAGTATATAATCATTGATTTAATCACATGTTAAGTATTAACCTTCAGTTGGAACTCTGGATCAAGAGGCTGCTAAAAGGGCAAGGAGGCCACATCTTCTGACCTCCTCTAACCCTACAAGAGGAAGACAGGATCACCATCAGTAACCCAAGGCCTATTCCTACAAGGCTGGACATGCTGCCTCCCTCCAGCCCTTACACCAACCATTCCTCCCGCAGCACCCAAAGCCTAAATGCTGGGTTCGATAATTCACTGCAGTGGCCTCACAGAACTCACAGATTATGGGGTTTATTAGGGAGGCACCAGGCTACAATTCAAGTCCAGGAATAACGTTCAGTCTTTCTCCCAGCCTGCTGTCTCTCACCCAACAGTCTCTCTCAGTCTCTGTCCCAGCAATGCATGTCTCTCGGTGCCTCTTTCTCTCAGCAACACGTCTTCCTCAGCCAGAGGTCAGAGAGACTTCTGCCTCGAGGAGACCTCCTTTTGAGCCTGGCAGAGTGGTCAAACTATCCAATCATAGCATCAGAATTCTAAGCACATGAGAGAGAGAGCTTCCCAGAACATTGCTTTGTGTTGTGCCCAACAGAAATACCCCAGGTGGATGATTTTTGCAATCAGGAGTTCCTCAGTTGCTCACAGCAAATTCCACCACTGAGTTTACAAAGACTTATGGCTAGAAAAGTCATAGTAGGTAATTTACTATTTACCGCAGAGGCAATGAAACCAGGTAATCACCCAATTTAGACCATTACTTCCTCAGGTGACCCTAAGCCAGTCATTTAACTTCTCCTGGAACCAATGATTTCTAATCTCTTATGTTCTGATTTAAACAATTAATTAAATGAATTGTATTTTCAGCATATGTCCATGACCTCAAACATACAGTGACAAAAATAATAGAATATAAAATTTTCATGCACACTCTGGTCTCTCTTGTCATAAGGATGTTATCTATTTTGAAAATCTATTTTGATTTTGGGAGCTCTTGTAGCCTAGTGCCTAAGGCATTTGACTACTAACCAGAAGGCTGGCAGTTCAAACCCACCAGCCACTCCTCAGAAAGAAGGTTGGGCAATTTACTTCCGTAGTAATACCACCTTGGAAACCCAAGAAGGGGCCACTATGGGTCGGGCCTGACTCAACGGCACATAACAACAACATTTTGATTTTGAAAATCTTCCTGAAGGTAATTCAGAAATGGTTGCAGCAGCATATTGTCAGAGAACTTGCAGAACTGCAAGCTGTATTCAGAAGAGGATGTGGAGTAAGGCATATAACTGCTGATTTCAGATGTATCTTGGCTGAAAGCAAAGAAAACGAGAAAGATGTTTATGTGTATTTCATTGACTATGCAAAAGCATTTGATTGTGTGGATCATAACAAATTATGGATAACATTGATAAGAATGGGAATTCCAGAACACTTGATTGTGCTCATCAGGAACCTGTATGTAGACCAGGTGGCTGCCGTTTGAACAGAACAAGGGGATAAAATCGGAAAGGGAGTGCATCAAGGTTGTATCATTTCACCATGCTTACTCAATCTGTATGTTGAACAAATAATCCAAGAAGCAGGACTATATGAAGTGAAGAGTACAGAGAATTCTGCCTCCCAAGGGAATACCAGAGGAGCTTCTGAACCTCATGTGACATTTAGTAGCACTTACTGTTGTCTCCCACCACTTACCTGTCAGTTTATTATACTGTGGTGGCTTATGTGTTGTTGTGAGGCTAGAGGCTACACCACCAGTATTTCAAATACCACCAGGTTCACACATGGTGGACAGGTTTCAGTGGAGCTTCCAGACTAAGACAGAATTGGAAGAAGGAAGGTGCCATCCATTTCTCAAAGAACTGATAAGTAAAAACCTTATGAATATCCCTGAAACACTGTCTCATAAAGTGCTGAAAGATGAGCTCCTCAGTTCAGAAGGCACTCAGAATACTACAGGGGTAGAGCTGACCTTAATGCTGTGGATGGAATAAAGCTTTCAATTGCTGATGTGGCATGCCTCAAAATGGGAAGAAATAGATGCAAATATCCATTAATAATCAGAAAATGGATGTACGAGGTATGAATCTAGGAAAATCGGAAGTTGTCAAAACTGAAATGGAATGCATAAAGATTGATATCCTAGGCATTACTGGGCTGAAATAGGCTGGTTTGGGCCATTTTGAATCAGACAATCATATGATCTACTATGCCTAGAATTACAAATCGAAGAGGAATGGCATGGCATTCATCATCACAAAGAATATTTCAAGATCTATCCTGAAGTACAGTGCTGTCAGTGATAGGATAATATTCATATGCCTACAGGAAGACCAGTTAATACTGCTATTACTCAAATTTTTGCACCAAGCACCAAAGCCAAAGATGAGGAAATTGAAGAATTTTGCCAACTTCTACGGTCTCGAGTTGACTGAACATGCAATCAAGATGTATTAATTATCACTGGTGATTGGAATGCAAAAGTTGGAAACAAAAAAGAATCACTGGTAGTTGGAAAATATGGTTTTCGTGCTAGAAATAATGCTGGAGATCACATGACAGAATTTGGAAAGACCAATGATTTATTCATTGCAAATATGTTTTTTTAACAACACAGATGGTGGCTGTACATATGGACTTCATCAGACAGGATGTACAGGAATTAGACTGACTACATCTGTGGAAAGAGGTGATGGAGAATCTCAATATCTTCAGCCAAAACAAGGCCAAGAGCTCATATGCAAGTTCAAATTGAAGCTGAAGACAACAAAAGAAGTCCATGAGAGACAAAATATGATGCTGATTTTATCTCACTATATGAAAAAGAACATGGCATCAGGATTAGAGGAAGACTGAGTAATAATCTGCAATAAGCAAATGACACAATGTAGCTTGCTGAAAGTGAAGATGACTTGAAGCACTTACTGATGAAGATCAAAGTTCACAGTCTTCAGTATGGATTACCCCTCAAAATTAGGAAAACAAAAATCCTCACAACTGGACCAGTAACAGCATCATGATAAATGGAGAAAAGATGGAAGTTTCCAGGGATGAATGCCTATGGAAACAGCAGTCAAGAAATCAAACAACGTACCGCACTGGGCAAATCTGTTGCAAAAGACCTCTTTGAAGTGTTAAGAAGCAAAAAAGTCACTCTGAAACTAAGATACGCCTAATCCAACCAATGATATTTTCAATTGCTTCACATACACAAGAAAGCTAGACAATGAATAAGGATTACTGCTGAAGAGGTGATGCCTTTGAAGTGTGTTGGTGACAAATAGTGAAACTACCATGAACTGCAACAAAAATGCACAAATCTGTCCTGGAAGAACTGCAGCCTGAATGCTCTTTAGAAGCAAGAATGGCTAGACTTTGTCTCACGTACTTTGGTCATGTTGTCAGAAGGGACAAATCCCTGGAGAAGGATATTGTGCTTGTTAACAGAAGAGGGTCAGAGAAAAAGAGGAAGACCCTCAAGGAGATGGATTGACACAGTGATTGCAATGATGGGCTCAAGCATAGCAAGGATTGCAAGGTTAGTGTAGGATTGGGCAGTGTTGTGTTGTACATAGGGTTGTTATGAGTTGCAGCTGACTCAACAGCAGGTAACAAAAACAACATGCAACTTAATGGGTATAAAAGAGGTTACATCCTCTGTTACTTTTGAATTTTTATAATAACAAATAGATGAGTGCATTACATTCTTTTAGTGTTTAGATTTTTCCTCCCAGGATTATTCACTTCATCTTACTTATCAAAATATTATGAGCTTGTTTAAAGGAAAAAGCTCTTCTAAAATGGTAAACTGATTTGTAGTGAGACCAACAATATATGTTGGTTCTTGGTTCATCATACCCTTGCCAGCACTGGCTGCTATTTTTAAGATTTATTTTTTGTGATTATAAAACAACACATGTTCACAGTCTACAATGTGAAAAGCATGGAAAATTATGAAGAAGTAAATGAAAATTTTCCATAATTTCATTATCTTGTGCATTATCTTCTAAGTGCTTTGTATAAATTTTATTTTATGAAATTGGAATCATGTTATATATTTAAAGCTTAACTTAATTTAAAAAATTAATATATTGAGTGCTCTTTTCATTGAATTAATTACTTTACAAACTGTCCCAAAAGTGCTGCAAAATATTCATCTTTCTAATTATGGTTGTTACCATAATCAGTTGAGAAATGTATGCGGAGCAAAATAATCTAAGAAGCTGGTCTATATGAAGAAGAGCATGGCATCAGGACTAGAGGAAGTCTTGTTAATAACCAATACACAGATGACACAACTCTGCTTGCTGACAGTGAGGATGACTTGAAGCACTTACTGATAAAGATTGAAGACTACAGTCTGCAGTATGGATTACACCTAAATATAAAGGAAACAAAAATCAGCATAACTGGACCACTAAGAAGCATCATAATAAGTGGAGAAAAGATTGAAGTTGTCAAGGACTTTATATTACTTGGTTCTACAATCAACACCAATGAAAGCAACAACAAGACATCAGAAGACATATTGCATTGGGCAAATCTGCTCCAAAAGACCTCTTTCAAATGTTGAAGAGCAAAGATGTCTCCTTTCAAGGTGCACCTAAGGTGTGCCAAACCTAAGCCATGCTATTCAATCATCTCATATGTGTGTGAGAATTGGACAATGAATAAAGAAGACCAAAGAAGAGTTGATGCTTTTGAGTTGTGGTGTTGGTGAAGAATACTCAAAGTTCCATGGACTGCTGAAAGAACTAACAAATCTGTCCTGGAAGCTGCTCCTTGGAAGCAAGAATGGCCAGACTTCATCTACTACTTTGGTCACGTTGTTAGAAGGAACTATTCTCTGGAGAAGGATATCATGCTTGGTAATGTGGAAGGTCAATGAAAAAGAGGAAGGCCCTCAAAGAGATGGAATGACACAGTGGCTGCAACAAAGGGCTCAGGTATAGCAGGGATTGTGAGGCTGGCACACGACTGGGCAGTGTTTCATTCTGTTGTACATAAGGTCCTTGTGAGTCAGAGACAGTTGACAGCACCTAACAACAACAACAATATGGTTGTTACCAAAATCAAAATGTTTTTATTGGTAGACGTTTTTTCCAATTCTTTATATCACAAATGTTACAATGAGAATATTCATTTTGGGGAATATACAATGAGTATATACATTTTTACCCACATCTTTTTATTATTTGTTGAAAAAAACTCTTAGAATTTGGACTGCTATGTAGCTGAGTTCTGAATAAGGCTATGGATCATTCAGAAAGTCTTCACTGAACATCCAATTTTTTTTTTTTTTTTGATAAACACAACCAACTCAAGGGCTAATGGAAGAAAGAAAAACACTATAGTAACTAGTAAATAGGACACACATTCGTACACACGTTGAAATACCTTTTTGGAAAGGTTGACACTTATTTATTTATTTCTGTTTTTTATGCACCAAAAATACATGAACATATGGCCATAGCAAAAACATGAAAAATAAACAACTGTGGGTATCAAAACAAAACATGCCATGTGCCTAATTATTTATCCAGGAATCAGGTCTAGTGGTCATAGCAGAAGAAGGCATGAAAGTTCAGAAAGACCAGTTGGTAGGATTTCACACACAATTTAAATAAAAATATTTCAAATGGCAAGATGTCAAATCAAATTGTGGTGAAATAATTTCCTATTAATCAAAACAGAACCATTTTCAAAACTAGCTAAGCAACTAACTAGGCCTTTTGTTTTATAACAGCCATTTCTCTTCATTATCTGAAATTCATTCTTTGCTTAGAGAAACTACATGCAAACAATTCCAGGTCCAACTTCAAAGGCCCTAAGAAAACATCCAGGATTAATGGGAGAACCAGTTGAGAGGTTTTTAGATGCACGTGACAGAGACCCTGCCATATTTTCTGTCAGTGATAACTCTAGGAATGCTTCCAGCTCCGGCCACTTCTTCCTCCAGGGTGCATATAATATCATCAGGACTTCACTTATTTTCTCTTCCTATTCTCTTCTCTTTCCTTCCCCCAGCTCTCCTATAATTTCTTTAAGGTAAACTTCATTCTTAGGCAGGCTTTTTGTTTGTTTGCAGTGATGATAGAAGATAGCGATTGCCCATTCCGTGTTCACAGGGCCC
>NW_006921956.1:1750546-1754398 GCF_000298275.1 Orycteropus afer afer
CAAGAAAGGCAAAAAACACAGATTTGCACACAAGTGACTGTGTACCAACTCAAAGCACATTTGTCTAGTAGATTTTGTTAGGGTCAATGTAAGAGCCTCATAGCAAAAGAGTGAGTTAATATCTTTATCATTTTTCTAATACTTAAAAAAGGAATCCACTTTTCCTTCTACATTATGTAACTAGCTAGCCATGAAGATGAAATTTTAATCCAAAGAGACTAGAGGGTATTCACCTGCTTAGAAAGTGTTTAGGAAACTTGCCAAATGTTTCCAGGCCCAAATTGCTACTTAGCAGAAAACCATGTCATTCACAGACTCTTCTGGGAGTGAATTGCAGACACAGTGGCCTCTGAAGAGGTATAAAGTGGTGCAGAGTAGTCAGGCTCAAGAGAGAAACATTAAGTACATCATCATTGCCTGACTGGTGATTTTAGATGACAATCATTTATGAGAAAACAAAAGGCTTGGAAAATTAAATGTGAGAATAACTTGTTAGAATTAAGAGGAGTTTTAAGGAATGAATTGCATTCAATGTAATCAAAGCCATTCATCTTACCATTTTTGTGGGAGTGAAAACCCAAATTCACCTAATGCTAATTACCCAGAACTCATGGAACATTACCTAGAAGATGAAAGTAGGTAGAAAAGACATATAAGGAAAGCCAACAATTCAGAATTTTTAAAAAAATAAATCTGGAGTCAAGTCTGTATGAAGAATCTCATGCTTTGCTTGATTCAGGAAAGGGCAATGTAGCTGAGGGAGTGTGGGAGGGAAGGAAAGAACAAAAGGTAAGGATGGTGTGGTGAATAGGACTTTGGGAAGCAGAAAAGATAGGCAATAATTGCAGAAGGAATACTGAGGTAGGGAGAGAATGAATGTAGGCGGGTGAAGAGGGCTGGGGCTGGGTAGACCATTCAGCTTTGAAAGCTGTCCTCGGAACCTGAGGCAGCCCACTCTTTGTTCAATGTCAAGCACAAGGCCCCTTTGTTAGTCCTCCAATTTCTGTCTTTTCTCTTATAATTTACTAGCTCTTTGCCCATTTCCTCCTGGATCTCTACATGTTGCTAAAATAATAAAATTGCAAATAGATTCTAAGAAACCTAAGGAGTTTTTCAGTCAGTACCTTTATGGATTGCCATAGGAAATTTTTCAGGTCCCTTCAGCAAATATTTAATGAGTATGTACTACATGCTAGGTGCCTTGCCAAGTACCATGAGGTTGTAGAACAATGGAGTTTCTGTCTTCACGGAGTTGATGAAAGGAGATCAAGGCCTGGTCATAATAAAATGTGATAAGGGTGAAATTAGTTTTGTAACAGTAACACTCACAATACCTTGTAGTGATCAGAAGAGAGTAATTAATTCTGCCTAGCTTTGGTGGTGTAGTGCTTAAGGCATTTTACTGCTAACCAGAAGGTTGGCAGTTCAAACCTACCAGCCACTCCCTGGAAGGAAGATTGGGTGATCTACTTCTGTAGAGATACTACCTCAGAAACCCAAGGAAGTGTCACTGTAAGTTGAATCCACTCCACACTGGTGAGTTTTTTTTTTTTTTTTTTGGAAGATCAGAGAAAGCTTCACAGAGGACTTGAAAATTATAAAAGTGAACCATGTGCATTTTGGGAAGAGGAAGGATTTAGTGACAAAAGAGGAAAACATAAAAAAAGACAGAAAAGATGTGTTCAGAAGAGATGACCTGTGTGGAGACAGACCTGGTAAACTGGTAAATGAACCATTGGGACAATGTGTCAATAACTCTCAAATGTAGAATGCTGATCCTTTGAGAATACTTAGATGGCCTCTTTCTGCTAAGACTACCATCTGGAACAGGGCTAGGTAAACAAATTGTAAAGTTTTCAGCTGAGCAGGTCATTAGGTGCTTGTCACAAGTAGTCAGTCATCTCTGCCATTATAATGTGAAAGCAGTCATAGACAATACACAAACAATTGAGCATGGTTGTGTTCATATAAAACTTTATTTATGAAAACGAGCAGCCACCCCACAGGCTGTTAGTTTGCTGACCACTGAATGATGCTAAGCCAAGAGTTAAATTAGAATCTTCTGCATGGGAGAGCAAGGAAATGATCTAATATTGGAGGACCTTCATTCAGGTCAAAGGTTCCATTTGTACCTACTTGGAGTACTTATTCATTAAAGCATTTTATAAATTGTAGAGTAATTTTTCATCAATACTTAAAGACAGATTTAATTGATTCACTCACTAATTTTCAAATCACAGCTGTACACACAGTTTTAGCTAACTAGCTTTTGACAGCAATAAGAAATTTCCAGATGATTTCTCAATTTTTCTTTTCTGTCACATCATTCCCCTCGGACAAATCTAACAAATACTTTGTGATTAAAAAACAAACAAACAAAAAAATCACTTTTCCGTATGTTAGAGGTGTTCCAGACTTCCATTTTATTTGGCTGACAAGTTTCCAACAGTTCATTTCTTTTTAAATTTGTACAGAAAGACAAAGAGGGAAAAACAGGCAGAGAATTCAGAAGAAGAAGAGCCTTTCTGGGAAAGAACAAGTACAAAGGTTAGGTGGCCAAGAGATCAATGGGATTCTCCCTAGAGCCTCCTGGGAAGAACACTGAAAATGCAGATAAGTGGCTTTGCTTGTCAGAGAGAGAGTCAGGTGGTGTTTACACAATACTATCACCACTGGAAACACTGTTTTGATGAATTTTTTTTCACACATTCAAATAAATAGACAAATTTTCCCACTCAGTTGACCTTTGTTAAGGTACTGTAAAGATGCAACCTGAATTGCTTTTGAGATCATTAGGTTTTGATCCATTGCTATTGTCCAAACAACAGCAAACAATTTAACTAAATTCTTAATTTATTCCATTTGTCTCATTTGGGCTTTCCAGTTCCCATTAAGACTTCACAGTGTCTTCTGCAGGTATCTATCTCACCGTTACAAGCAATACTTCTCTCCTAAAATGAATCTCTTGAAATTCAGACACAGTTTTCACTGTATCATGATTTTTTTTTTTTCACTTATCTCATTTCTGTTGTTGATTTGCTATTTTTCCCAAGTGCAGTAAGATCCAAGTCATTAAACTTAACTTTCAAGACTGCTATATTCAAAATGGTAGCAAGGATCACGAGGCTGGCACAGGACCAGGCAGTGTTTCATTCTGTTGTACACAGGGGTCGCTATGGGTTGGAGCCGTCCTGATGGTACCTAACAGCAATACATTCAAAACCGAGTCCCTGGGTGCTGCAAACTGTTAACATGCTCACTGTTAACAGAAAGATTGGTGGGTCAAGTCCACCCAGAGGTGCTTTGGAAGAAAGCCCTGGCAATCTACTTCTGAAATATCCACCATTGAAAACTATGGAGCACAGTTGTGCTCTGACACATACGGGGTTTCCTTGAGTCAGAATTGACTCACCTGCAATCATTCGCTGGTTACACTCAAAACAATGTTCTTAATAGTTCAGAAAAGATTATCAGGTTAATATGTAAAAGTAAATTTGGAACAATTACGTTCATACTGATTTTTGTAGATAGACTCTATTTTAGCTATTAGAGAAGACTATAATTTAACCTTTCTGAAGCATTATTGGGGGCTGTGGTGATATAGCACCTAAAGGCATTTGACTGCTAACCAGAGGGCTGGCAGTTCAAACTCACCAGCCACTCCTCGGAAGGAAGATTGGGCATTATTGATACATTGTTTTATTAAGATGTTAAATCTTTATCCAAGAGTATAATATGTCTTCAAATGTTATATTATAGGAAGTTAATATGCTCTATATAATATGGCCAAACAGAGCAGAACTTTTCCTATTGACTATATACAAGAAAAAAGTTTTCCTAAAAGAGATGCCA
>NW_006921956.1:1755738-1756946 GCF_000298275.1 Orycteropus afer afer
TGAGTTCTGAGTTCAAATCTCTATCTTCACACTCAACATAGTGTGTCTACTGGATACAGGGTCATGTATAACAGCCCTGTAAAATGTATAACACTATAATACATTGAGGATCTGGTGTTGTAAAGATTAAATGTGACATAGGCATCAAATATATATTAAGCACCTTCCACGTGGATACAAAGGAGAATAAAAAGACAGACAAGATCTCTTTCATAAGGGAGCTTACACCTTAGTGACCCTCCAGAGTTAATACATTTAAAGACTGAAAAACCCACCACCATCAGGTCAATTCTGACTCATAGTGACTCCCACTGGGTTTCCAAGGCTGTAAATCTTTACAGAAGCAGACTG
This sequence comes from Orycteropus afer afer, assembly GCF_000298275.1. Classification (NCBI taxonomy): domain Eukaryota; kingdom Metazoa; phylum Chordata; class Mammalia; order Tubulidentata; family Orycteropodidae; genus Orycteropus; species Orycteropus afer. The sequence goes on from NW_006921956.1 coordinate 1,756,090, forward strand.
CCTCATCTTTCTTCCATAGACCAGCTGATGGATCTAAACCACTGACCTGGTTAGCAGCCACCTTAGTGACTCTCCAGAGTTAATACATTTAAAGTCTGAGGTCAGTGACAAACATACCAGTTGAACAGTCACTGTGGATTCTGACTCATGGTGACCCCGTATGTGTCAGAGAAGAGCTGTGCTTTATAGGGTTTTGAAAGGCTGATATTTTTTTTTTTTTTTTTTGAAACCAATGACCAAGTCTTCCAAGGATCCTGTGATTGGACTCAAACCTTCAAACTTTTGGTTAGTAGCCAAGCATTTGCACCATTCAGAGGCTCCTGACAAACTTGAAGTCGATGACCAAGTCTTCCAAGGATCCTCTGATTGGACTCAAACCTTCAAACTTTTGGTTAGTAGCCAAGCATTTGCACCATTCAGAGGCTCCTGACAAACTTGAAGTAGCTGTTTTTGTTTGTTATTACTCTGCATGATTAAATCAAGCACACTTAGCAATGAATTACAGATCATTCTTCTCTCACATCCCTCTCCACATAGTCAGTGGATTCTGACTTGCTAGGGATATCATTAATATAAGAGGGGATGTGGCCAGAGGCTGCAATGCCCAGACTTTCAGGGTCAGGGGAGGTTGAAATGGTAGGAAATATCAACCTTCATTCTTTCACATTGCTGGCAGAATTCCCCTAGCAAAATACAATAAACTTTTGATAGGACCTTCATTCAGTCTATACTGCCTTATCAGCAGTACCTTGCCAACCACGGCATCACTGAGTTTCTGGTAAGGAGCACAGATTTCTTAACCACCAATTGGAGGAACCTTGCGGGTGAATGTGTAGCTTTGCATTTTCCTGGACCAC
>NW_006921956.1:1757186-1758715 GCF_000298275.1 Orycteropus afer afer
AAAAAAAAAAAAAGCTAAAATATAATTCTCCAGTTTTGTAGGGGACAGATTTTATTCAGCTCAGTAAGATTTTCCTGTAGAGCTGACATAATTGTACAACAGATTTTGGAAGTATTATATTCAGGAATAAGGAACCCTCATGGTGCAGTGGTTAAAGCACTTGACTGCTAACCAAAAGGTCAGTGGTTCAAACCTACCAGCCACTCCATAGGAGAAAAATGAGGCAGTATACTTCCATGAAGATTTTCAGCCTTGGAAACCCTATGAGGCAATTCTACTCTGTCCTCAAGGGTCACTATGAGTTGGAATCTACTTGACAGCAGTGAATTTGGTTTAGTTTATATTCAGGAATTAAATAATTAAATGCACAATAACTCAATTTGATAAATCGTTTAATTGCAATAATGCTCGGTGTATAGATCTTTTCTCACTAAGACTTTTGAATTTTAGAAAAACTCATAATATTTATGTTTGCTGTTAAAGAATTTAGAGGGGTTGTTAATATTCAGAAACACACACTAATTTCCTCTGAGGAGAGATAATTTATTGGCTGTAAAATAATCATTGGCTTTGGAACTGGACACAGAGTTTAAATTCTCTCTCTTCTACTTACTTGATACATGACTTTAGATGAGTAATTTAACTTTGATTTTTCTTATCTAAAAAAATAGAGATAATGGTATCTGATATTTTAGTATTACAATGAGATGTTCCTCCAAGGATATTAGGAAAGAGGGGAATTAGCATGCACATAACCACTAACCCTCATTTAACCTTCTACCATCAGATTGATTCAACTCATGGCAACCCCATGGGTGTCAGAGTAGAACCGTGCTCCACAGAGTCTTCCAGGGCTAATATTTTGGAAGCAGATCATTACATCTTTAGCAGGGTGCCTCTGGTGGACTCAAACTTCAAACCTTTCAGTTAATAGCCAATTGTGTTAACTATATGCACTGCCCAGAGGCTCCCAGTCACCATCTAAGGAGCTTTAACTCATTAAAATACTATGTCCATTACTCCAGAAATTATGATATAATTGGCCGTGCTTGGGGCCTGGGGTTTTAATATTTGTTTTCTTCTTAAACATAATTCCTGTCCCTATGGAATAGACATTTTAGTAGAAGATAAAGGCAGTATAGGTAGTAAACTAAATTGAGTATGAATTTTGAAGTTAGACAGATCTGTGATGTCTTACTAGCCATGTATCTTTGCTCAATTACTTAATTTCCCCAGTCTCATTTTTTTCTACTTATAAAGTAAGCATTAAAGCTAATGCTTTTAGATTCTTAGCATAGTAATTCATGACTGTTGTGTAGTAGGTCCCTTCAAAATAGTATTATTAGCTACAATATAATTACTTAAATCACTATTTCTTATAGTTTTACCTCAAATGACGCTATGACTCTAGTTGGTTTGTTCTACAAACATCTAATCACGGAGCAGTGTACATTTAATTCTAAAGGTGAATACTATATTTCTCAAAGGTTAAGGGAAATTACATTTCAATCTCATCAGTGTTGAGTGGG
>NW_006921956.1:1760300-1761217 GCF_000298275.1 Orycteropus afer afer
ATAATTAAGGGTATAATTCCTCTCTTCTATCCCTTATTTCAGCTTCTTTGATTTTGGCCCAAATCTTAACATATATACAAAGGCTTAAAGAAGTCTCTTTACCATAACGATATTAAATATGATTATGAAATATGTAGCCTATTTCCAAAAGCATACATAAAACTCAGAATTATGACTCACTTTCAAGTGAGCTATAAAAGAGACCCCCACCCCAGTCTCAGAAAAAGGCAGATTCTGTTGACATTAATCTTATGACAATAGATGTTGAGTCACCAGGTAGGATCTGGCCTGGCATTTCATTTAAAAAAAGAAAAAAAATCCTGATCCACAAGCCCTCACTTTCCCTTTCATTTTCCTCCCCCATGAAATACTTTGGAATTTACTTTTGGATTGAAGATTATTCTTTCTTGGACTCCATGCTTATCACATGGTTCCATGATCCTCTGGAACCTCGTTAAATCTAGAATGAAATAGGTCCTCTCTGCAATCCGATCCCAAACCATGCCTCCAGCTCCAGCTTTACATTGACATAATTTTTTCCTCTTGGGCCAGGTCAGCCTATTGACATTGTCCTACGTGCACTTCATGCATTCCTACCTTCTGCTTTTGTATATGTCCTTTCCTTTGTTTTGACAGCCCCTCTTCTTTTCTCCCCCCTCCCACCACAAAAACCAGTTGGAACACTAACTCTTCTATGAGCTGCTATAACTTTTTCTTCCTGTTAATCAATCTGGACTGTTAGCTTTCCATGTGTCTACTTTTTTCTCTTCAGTTCAAAAAGAAATCTACTTGAGAGCAGATCTATCAATATTTTTTCTTCTAAATCCACTAAAATATTTTTTCAATAGATATTTTGTGCCAGGAGTCCCTGGGTGGTGAACTCAGTAATGTACTCAATTGCTAACTTACAGGTTGGA
>NW_006921956.1:1762977-1767596 GCF_000298275.1 Orycteropus afer afer
AATTCCTCAGTGAGATCCCTGAAGCCACTCTACTTCCTGTCCTTCAGAGACCTAGTCTTATATTCCTATAATCCCATAAACAGTCCTAGGAACTTTCCAATAAAATTATTTTCTGCTTAAACTTGCAAGCTTCCTACTTTACTGTTTCCAAGAAAAGTACCTTAATAAATGGAGTTCCTCTTCCCAGAAATGCTGGGTGGAAATGTGACTAAATACCAAATATTACCTTGTATTTTCAAATTAGTCTTTGATAATATAATTCCAGTATTTCATACATGATTAAAAATATTATTACTTTCCTTCATGATTAATACAAAGCCAATTTGTCTTGATTGATATAAAAAAAATTGGTACTTTTGGTTGGCTTGATGATTTCCATCTTCTTTTCATTTGTATATATTTAGTTCATGAGGCTTACATCAGTTATCTATTTACATAATAAATGTTTACATAATAAACTATCCCAAACATGCAGCTCAACACAACAGTAAACCTTGGTTATCTCACAGTTCCTGTGGACCAAAATTTAGGAATGACTTTATTGGGTCATTCGTGTCCAGTATCTCTCATGAGATTTCAGTGAAGATATTGACCTGCTGTCATCTGAAGGCTGGACTAGGGTGGAGGGTCTTATTCTAAGAAGGCTCATTCATACATGTGGCTGATGAGGTAATGCTGCCTATTGGCAGGAGGTCTTAGTTACTCATCACATGGATGTCTCCATAGCTCTGCTTGAATGTCCTCATACCATGGCAGTTGGCTTTCTCCAGGGAAAAGTTACCCATGAGAGCAAAGAAGAAATTTGCCTCTCTTTCATAAGCTAGCCTCAGAAGTCATACTCCATCATTTCTGCAATATACTATTAATTACACAGGTCAGTTCTAGTCAATATGGAAGGGGACTCAGAGTTGTCAATACCAAGAAGGGGGCCATTGTGATGGCTGGAAAACACAAGGTTTACATTTCATATTATTTCACTTTTTGCTTCCAACTCTTTTTTGAAAAATGAGAGTCAGACGTAATAACTTACCTAACATCCTCTATGTAGACAAAGGGCAAGACAGTTACTTTCTTGAAACTGTATGGTAGATATGAGTATGTGTAATAGTAACCACAATATTCAACAGTTATGCAATTCTATGTCCCAAGCACTGTTAGAAGGGCTTTCTATATATTAATGCATTTAAGCTTCAAAATAACTTTATGGAATAGGTACAATTATTGTTCTGATTTTAAAGATGAAAAACTAAGTTATGCAGAGAAATAAGCAGTGTTGTTTTTGTCTCTTCTAACTGACTATAGTAACACCATGAACTACTGCTACTAACTGGCTGGGTGGTGGAATTGGAGAACTAATGTGCTGCAATGTGAGTGGTAAACCCATGGTATGCTTGAAGACTGAGAATCACTTGTATTTACTGAGAGTCAGTTTTGAAGAGCAAGGTACCCATGTACAAGAAATAGAAAGTACATTATTTTAACCTTTGGGAGCTCTGGTGGCACAGTGCCTGTTCTGGTTACCTAGTGCTGCTCTGACAAGAATATACCACCAATGGGATGGCCTTAACAAACAGGAGTTTATTCTCTTACAGTTCAGGAGGCTAGAAGTCTGAGTTCAAAGTTCCAGGCTCTAGGGGCTGGGTGAAAGCCCCCGACCTTGGGCTTCAGCTCTGCCTCTTGCTCCAGGCTCACTGAAACTGGAGGCTTTTCTTCACTCAGGCAGTTGCTGGCTGCTGCAACTAACAAGCCCAAGGTTGACAAATAAAATGGCACAATCCTGATGTTACCAAACCATATGGAAGACCATTAATTCAAGTCCATTGTAAGTCCCAAAGTTGGCAGAGCATGGCAGGCTGCTGAACAATGACATGGCTACATGCAAGATTCAAGTATGCCATAAGCTAAAGACCATTCCCAAAGCTGTTTCTTATATATGGGAAGAGGGCCACATATTCAAAGGCAGCTACTCAGCTGCTCCCAGTAGATTCCACCATGGAGTTGATTTCCAGTCTCATCATGGGGAATACTACATCCAGCTGCCCAGCCACTCAACCAGGCCCAGCCAAGTTGATATACAAACTAAACCACCATAGTGCCTAAGGCATTTGACTGCTACCAGAAGGCTAGCAGTTCAAATCCTCTGGCCACTCTTTGGAAGGAAGGTTGGGCAATCTACTTCTGTAGTGATACTGCCTTGGAAACCCAAGGAAGGTTCGCTATGAGTAGGATCAAACTTGACAGCAGTGAGTTTATTTATTTAATTTTTTTCGGTTTTTATTTTAACCTTAGGGATGCTTCAAATACAACCAGCTAAAATTTAACACTTTGGAATAATATTATTTCATGCCATTTTAAAAATGCTCAACAAATCATCTATATCCTTAAAACTCAACACATATCTATTGAACAAGTACTAATAAGCTAGATCCTCTTCAAGGAAATGAGATGTAACAGTAGACAAAACAAGCAATAGTCCTGGTCCATGTGCAGATCATATTGTGCTGGTGGGAGACAGACATTAAACGATATAAATTAGTAAAATATATCAAGAAAACAACAACACTGTCATTGAGTCAATTCTGATTCAGAGAAGTAGAACTGCTCCAGGGGGTTTTCAAAGCTTGTGTTAGATTGGGTTCTCTAGAGAAACACAAAAACCAGCAAAGTGTATATATATATATATATATATATATATAGAGAGAGAGAGAGAGAGAGAGAGAGAGAGAGAAACATTTATCTTAGGAAAATGGCTCACAAACGTATAGAAGCCAGCAAGTCCAAAGTCCCTGGAGGAAACGTCGGGCTGGCAGCAGCCTTAGCTTCCTCAAGCTCAGAGGACAGAGAAATTCAAGGCTGGCAGGCAGTACACTGGTTGTTGATGCCAATGAAAGATGAAAGATGAATCCAAGATCTCCAGGCCAAGTGGTGGGCTGCTCACTCACAGAAGGTTGTAGTCAGCACACCATGGTTCCAATTCCTCAAAGACTGTCTCTCTTCCCAGGATGTCCCTGGATATCCTGGAAGCAGGCCACACCCCTAGGGAAACTCCCCTTGGGCAGATTGGCCACTCAGAACTCAGTCATCCGATCCCATCATGGGAACAACCACACAGAACTGGGGTCCAGCCAAGTTGACACACAGCTCCAACTATCACAAAGCTCTAAATCTTTATTGAAATAGACTGCCTCATCTTTCTCCCATGGGGCAGCTGGTGGGTTCGAACTACTAACCTTCCAGTTTGCAGCTGAATGCCTTAACCACTATTCCACCAGACCTCCTTAGTAAACATACATAGTATATTAAATATTCATAAGAACTAAGGATAAAAAATTGCTTGAGGAAGAGGGATAAGTAATGTCAATGATAGAAGGAGATGGAATAGAATGCCCATTGGAGGTTTCATTGAGCAGATGACATTTGAGTAAAGTTCTAAAGGAAGTGAGAGCAATAGTTCTGGAGGAAAAACGTTTCAGGTAGAGGGGACCGCCAAGTGCAAGGATCCAGAGTTGTTAGCGTGGACAGCACATCTGGAGAACAGCAAGGGAGATTAGAGTAGAGTAAATAAAAGGGAAACAACAGAGATGAGGATCGAGAATTAACACTTGGGGGAATGAGGTACACACTGGGCCCAAAAGGAGTTGTGGCATGGACTTTAGCAAGATCACTTAGCTGTTGTGTGGAGTATAGACCAAAGAAAACAGGGTAGAAGCACTAAGCCTAACTGGGACTATTATAGTAATCCAGATAAGAAGTGTTTGAAGTGATTGTGTGAGAGCAGTTGGGGTGGCTTGAAGTGCATATATGACAGAAAAAAATGAAATAGCCATTTGAGAATAGCTGAGGTCTTTTCATTATAATTATTATTTATTGTGGTGGTGGTGTTGTTTGCTCTCAAGTTGATTTTCCATTCCTAGTGACCCTACGTTTTAGAGTAGAGCTGTCTCAGAGGGTTTTGTAGGCTGTAATCTTTATGGGAGAGTAGTGCCTAAGGCACTTGACTGCTCACCAGAAGGCTGGCGGTTCAAACCCACCAGCCACTCCTCAGAAGGAAGATAGGGAAATCTATTTACATAGTGATACTGCCTCGGAAACTCAAGGAGGGGTCGCTATGAGTCGGGTCTGACTCGATGGCACAGAACAACAACAACAATCTTTATGGGAGCAGATTTCCAGCTCTTTCTCCTGTGGATCCTCTGAGTAGGTATGAACTGTCAACCTTCTAGTTGTCAGTGCAGTGCTTAGCTGTTGGGCCGCCAGGGTCCCTTCACATTTATATTATAGTTGTGCTTAACTAACTAAATCAAAGAACTAAGATCAATAGCTATCATTGAGCAGAATGAGGGAATCTTGACAGGAGGTTGCTGTTCACCTAAGACTGCTGTTTGATGGTTTTGGACAGCACCCAAACCTCTCGACCTACAATATAAAGCTGATTGAAAACAAAAGGCATTTTGATACCCTACTGGGCTATTGGCAAGAAGTTCAGAAATATAATTTTTTTTTTTTTAAATGGTCCTGTGAAGCTTTAGAAGAGTATTTTTTAAAAAAATATGCTAACTGACTCGTGATCAAAGAAAACCTTGGCAAATTGTACTGGCATTAAATAAAAAGTCAAAAAG
>NW_006921956.1:1767911-1769168 GCF_000298275.1 Orycteropus afer afer
GAATTCATAGCAAACAATCCTGGGGTAGTGAGAGATTCAATGCATTACTCTGACATCTTCTGTGTAATAAAAACAAACTAATTCGGAAATGAGATTTTTCCAAAATGCTCATTAGCACTATAAACATTTGAGTGCCTACTGTGAACCAAATGTTAATCAATAATCCCAAAACTATTAAAGGTTTTTCCTTTTTTCAACATATGAAATCAATAAGTCGCAAATAGGGTAACATTATAAAATTCATTATTCTAGACCAGGAATGAATTATGGAGTTAATTTAATTCATCTTCCCTGACCCCCAACCATTTGATAGGTGCAATAAATAGCACAGATAGAAGTGAAACAATTTGTTTAATGTCACATGCTTAGTTAGTCCAATGTTGGGATTGAGATGCAGAGAAAATTTTCACTCTTTATGTTTCTGTCTCATTCTAATATACCAAACTTGTTGTCATTAAGTGGATTCCAACTTACAGAGACCCTGTAGGACAGAGTAGAACTGACCCATAGGGTTTCCAAGGAAGCAGACTGCCACATCTTTCTTCCTGAGAGTGGCTGGTGGGCTGGAACTTCTGAGCTTTAGGTTAGCTGTCTGTTTTGGTTACCCAGTGCTGCTCTAACAGAAACATACCACAAATGGAATGGCTTTAACAAATAGGAGTTTATTCCCTTATAGTTTGGAGGCTTTAAGTCAGAGTTCAAAGTGCCATGCTCTAGGGGCTGGGTGAAAGCCCCTCAACCTTGGGCTTCAACTGCCTCCTGCTCCTGGCCTACTGAAGCTGGAGGCTTTTCTTCACTCAGCCGCTGCTGGCTGCTGAGGCTGACAAACCCAAGGTCAGCAAGTACAAAGGCATAGTCCCAATGTTAGCAAACAATAAGTCAGGCCACTAATTCAAGTCCAGAAAAGTCCCAAGATCAGCAGGGCATGGCAGGCTGTTGAACAATGACTTGGCTATGTGAAAGGTTCAAACATGTCAAAAACCTTTCCCAAAGCTGCATCTTATATACTGGAAGCAGATCACATCTCTAAGGCAGCTACTCAGCTGCTCTAGTAGATTCCACCATGGAGTTAATTGCCAATCTCACCGTGGGGAATAACTACCTCCAGTTGCCCAGCCACTCAACCAGGCCTAGCCAAGCTGACACAGAATGTTAACTACCACACTGTCCAACACTTAACCACTATGCAACCAGGGCTCCTTCAATCTAATACAACCACAGACAATTATTAAAATTTACTCGTGGTGCTCCTTTTTT
>NW_006921956.1:1773513-1774126 GCF_000298275.1 Orycteropus afer afer
AAGATTGAGGTTGTCAAAGAATTCACGTTGCTTGATTCTACAATAGATGCAAATGGAAGCAGCAGTCAGGACATTAGACGACGTGTAGCACTGGGAAGGTCAGCTGCGAAGGAACTCGAATTTCAAGTGCTGAGGAGCAAGGATGTCTCCTTGAGGACTAAGGTGTGCCTGACACAAGCCATGATATTTCCAATCGCCTGGGATACATGTGAGAGCTGAACAACAAATAAGGAAGACCAAGGAAGAGTTGATGCTTTTGAGTTGTGGTGCTGGCGGAGAATGCTGAAGGTACCATGGACTGCCAAAAGAACTAAAAGATCTGTCCTGGAGGAAGTGCAGCTGAGATGCTCCTTGGAAGTGAGGATGGCCAGACTTCATCTCACCTACTTTGGTCAGATTGTCAGAGGGGACCATTCCCTGGAGAAGGATGTCATCCTTGGTAAGGTGGAGGGTCGACAAAGGAGGGGAAGGCCTTCGACGAGATGGATTGACATGGTGGCTGTGACAATGGGCTCAAGTATAGCAAGGATCATGCAGCTGGCGTGGGATTGGGCGGTGTTTGGTTCTGCTGTGCATGGGGTCGCTATGAGTCGAAAACGACTCGACGGCACCT
>NW_006921956.1:1775106-1777136 GCF_000298275.1 Orycteropus afer afer
GATCATCCACAGCCCTGCTCATCGTACGTAATGAGATTGAATTAACCCATGGTGTCTGAAGCAGAGAATCTTAATTCTTAAGGAGCTAATTGCTTGAACTATATATCTGAGTCTATTTTGTGGTAATTTTGGTTGAGCTATTAAATTTACTAATAAATTTAATAACTATCAAAGAGAATATCTGGAATTTAGAACAAGGAGTTTTTGCATAGTGCTTTCTAAATATCACATTGATTCAATAAAGCCCACTGTGCCCCTAGTCAAATAGTGTCAGCAGTTTTATGCATAGAGAATGAAAGAACCAGGACATATTTATAAACTCAAACCTGACTTTTCTGGAAAAATCTTTCTTGGAACTTGCTAGACTCTGTTAAGCAAATTATTGCTGATTTGCGCACTCTGAGTACTAATCAAATTTCATTGTAAATGCGGGTTATCCTTGACCATTCCCCTTGAGCTAGCAAGACACACATTGTCGACTCAATCTACAAAATTATCACTAAAGGGAGCAAAAAGGAGACATAAACGTGAGAAATAGTCACAGAAACCCTCTGTGCTATAGTTGTCCGGCAAGTCATGTTGGATTCATTTAGACAGAAACTACTTTCACAGAATGCCCACCAGACATGTTCCCACAGGCTGTTTTGCCATCTGTAACATTAAAGGGTATCCATTATGGCTGTCTGGGGGCTAATCTCTTAGAATTCATTACAAAGTGTTCATGATGCATTATCCAACATGGAATTATTGGCTTTAAATAAAAAAAAAAAAACTTATTAAATCATAAACAAAGAATAGACCATGTTTTAGTCTTTGCCTCTGGACAGAGTGGACACACAGACAGACAGACAGACAGACATTTGTTTGTGATAGATCTCTGTTAAAATAATTTTTGACTCGATGATAGTCATAGAAAATCTATACATAGTGTATCTAGTGTATAGATACTCTCTCCTCCTTGATTTATTTATGCAAAAATGCACATTTCAAAATGCACAAGCATGCAACTCATAAAAAGGAATGATGAGTTCTCATTTTCCTTAAATATGGCATTCAGATGCAGGTGAAATTACATGGAAAGCTGTGAACATGTTCTGAATACCTGTACTATGAGATACATTGACTTCTCTCCATTTAAGAAAAGGAAAGCAAAGATCATATGAATATTTTAAATCATTGCTTAAAATTGTAACTACTCTCCCATAAATATTCAGATTAATACCTGCTGAAGTAAAGTTTTATTTTATAATTGAGATTTTTTTAAATTTTGTTTCAAAATGCCTTAACTGTTGAGGTTTTACTATAGCAAGTGTTTGGAATCAGGTTTACAGACTCAGAGGCACAAAGTAATCCTTTAAGTGACTTCCAAAATGATTGTTCTATTTCTTTACTTTGTCTTTTATGCGGCTTCTTTGAACTCCTTTAAAAGCACAATTCTGAAAATATATTCTCAGCCTCAAATGACAAATTATTTTTCAATATGTTATCAGGAGAAAATGGAGTAATTGATATGCAAATTATATTTTAAATTGCTGCCCTCTATTAATCATAAAAGCTTTGATTTGGGACTGATCCCAGAAGTCATTCAGTCATTGAATTTGTCTGCCACCCAAAGAAGCCATAATATAAGCCCTACAAAGCTTATCACAGCATACACATGCAACATACTTTGAATTCAATTGAATTAAATATCACTGACAAAAGACTGAATGAATCATTTCAGAACTATATTGGTAGGTCCTACTTTTGGACATTTCTAAATGTTAATTTTTTAATTTTTTTTTATTTTTGAGTTGAACATTTGTTGCGTGTCTGACCACCTGATTTCCATCCATTCCTTGTTCATAACAGGTAATTTTCACTCCTATTGTCATGTGCATGTGCCTGGAGTAACAGTAAGTTAAAGTGCTCTTCACACCCACTTCAGAGACTGCAGAAGGCTTTCTTCACCAGATGCTTTTTCTTCCTGCCTCAGGGAGGGACACAGGACATAACCTTAGGAGTTTCTGTCCAAGGTCCAAGTACTTTCA
>NW_006921956.1:1777749-1780871 GCF_000298275.1 Orycteropus afer afer
AGGCTGGCGGTTCAAACCCACCAGCCACTCCTCGGAAGGAAGGTTGGGCAATCTACTTCCGTAGTGATACTGCCTCGGAAATCCAAGGAGGGGTCTCTATGAGTCGGGTCCTACTCGACGGCAAATAACAACAACAACAACAAGGCATTTGACTGCTAACCAGAAGGTGGCGGTTCAAACCTACCGGCCACTCCACAGAAGGAAGTTGGGTAATCTACTTCTGTAGTGATACCACGTCGGAAACCCAAGGAGGGGTCGCTATGAGTTGAGTCTGACTCGACGGCAGTGTGTTTGGTTTTGGTTGGTGTATTCTGTCCAGTTAATTACAACCATTACCTTGGCACTTATTGGCTATGGTGTTAGTTGAAATGCTACATAATTCCCTCCACATCTTCAGTAAATTTTCTGATAATGTTGAGTAGACCTGAGCCCTGTAGTAGAGTACTAGCAACCTGCTCATGATTTAAAGTTGTTCAATAGCCAATGGCTTTGTCTTAAACTCCTCATTATTCCTTCCTCCCAACCCCTGTAACCATAACTCTTCTTTCGTCTTAAAGGATTTACTTATTCTGTATTTCATATGGAGTCTCTGGGTGGTAAGAACAGTTAACTCATTCAGCTGCTAACCAAAAGTTAGGAGGTCCAAGTCCATCCAGATGCATCACAGAAGAAAGGCAATGCACTACCCCCAAATCAGACATTGAAAACCCTATGGAACACAGTTCTACTTTGACAAACATGGGGTTGCAATGAACTGGTCAACATAATAGCAGTTGTTAACAATAGACATTTCATATACAAGGAATTATACATAGTTGTCCTTTTGTTTCTGTCTTCTTTAACTTAATACAATGCTTTCAATACATGTAGTGAGGGCCATATCAGGATTCCATCTCTTTTAATAGCTGCATAATACTCCATTTTACGTACATGGCACATTCTGTTTATCCATTCATTTGTTGATGAACATGTGGGTTGTTTTCATGTTTTATCTACTGTACATAATGCTGCAGTGAACATTGGTGTGCATACATTAATTCTTTTGAGTGTATACCTAAGAGTGGAACTGCTGGGCCATGTGGTATTTCTATGTTTAACTTTTTGAGAAACTTTCAAACTATTTTCTACAAAAGATGCATAATTTTATAGTTTCAATAGTAATGTAAGAGTGCTGCAATTTCTGCACACCCTCCTCAACATGTGTCATTTTCTATTTATTTGATAATACCCATCCTAGTGAGTGTGAAGTGCTACCTCATTTTGGTTTTGATTTACATTTCTCTAATGACTAAAATCAATGGCTTTTTGATGAAGCCTGTTTTATTAGCCCTGAATTCACTAAACATACCTAAAAAAGTTGTTGTTGTTGTTAGGTGCTGTCAAGTCAGCTCTGACTCATAGCAACCCTATGTACAAAAGAATGAAACACTGCCTGGTCTGTGCCAGCCACACAATCCTTGCTACACCTGAGCCCATCGTTGCGGCCACTGTGTCAATACATCTTATCAAGGGCCTTCCTCTTTTTTGCTGACCCTCCACTTTACCAAGCATGATATCCCTCTCCAGGGAATGATCCCTTCTGACAACATGACCAAAGTAAGTGAGATGAAGTCTGGCCACACTTGCTTCCAAGGAGCATTCTGGCTGTGCTTCCTCCAGGACAGATTTATTCATTCTTCTGGCAGCCCATGTGTGGTAGTTCAGTTTGTGTGTCAACTTGGCTGGGCCTGGCCAAGTGGCTGGGCATCTGGATGTAGTATTCCCCATGATGAGATTGGTAATCAACTCCATGGTGGAATCTACTAGGAGCAGCTGAGTAGCTGCCTTAGGGAATGTGGTCTGCTTCCTTTATATAAGGAGAAGCCTTGGGGAATGGTATCTAGCTTATGGCATGCTTGGACCCTGCATGTAGCTGTGTTCAACAGTCTGCCATGCTCTGCTGACCTTGAGACTTACAATGGACTTAAATTAATGGCCTGCCATGTGGTTTGGTAGCATTGGGACTGTGCCTTTTTACTTGTCATCCTTGGGTTTGTCAGCCTCAGCAACCAGCAGCTGTCTGAGTGAAGAAAAGCCTCTAGCTCCAGTGGGCCAGGAGCAGGAGGCAGAGTTGGACGCCAAGGTTGAGGGGGTTTTACCCAGCTCCTAGAGCCTGGCACTTTGAACTTGGACTTAAAGCCTCCAAATTGCAAGAATAAACTCCTATTTGTTAAGGCCATCCCATTTGTGGTATATATTCTTGTCAGAGTGGCACTAGGGAACCAGAACACCATGATACTTGCAGTATTTTTTCCTAATACCGAAAGTTAAAACCATCAACACTTCTTTTGTCTTCCTTATTCATTGTCCAGTTTTCATGTGCATATGAGGCTATTGAAAATACTGTGGCTTGGTGTAGTCTTCAAAGAGACCTCTTTGCCCTTCGGCACATTAAAGAGGTCTTTAGAAGCAGATATGCCCAGTGCAATGGCGTCTGTTTCCTTGACTGCTGCTTCTGTGATTGTGGAACCAAGTGCTATGAAATATTTGATAACTTCATTCCTCTTTCCATTTATTGTGATGTTGCTTATTAGTTCAATTCTGAGGATTTTTTGTTTTCTTTATGTTAAGGTGCAATCCATATTGCAGACTGTAGTCTTTAATCTTCATCAGTAAATGCTTCAAGTCATTTTCACTTTCAGCAAGCCAGGGTGTATCATCTGCACAATGCAGGTTGTTAGTGAGTTTTCCTCCAGTCGTGATCCTGAATTCTTCTTCATATAGTCCAGCTTCTTGGATTATTTTCTGAGCATACGGATTGAATAAGTGTGGTAAAAGTATCAACCCTGACACACTCTCTTCCTGATTTTAAACCATATAGGGCTGTTCATAAAGTTTTCCGGTAATATATAAGACAGTGCTTCACTGCTATTCATAAGGTTTTCATTGACCAATTCTTTGAGAAGTGGATGACCCCATCCTTTTTCTGAGTCTGTTTTAGTCTGGAAGCTCCACTGAAACCTGTCCACCACAGACGACCCTGCTGGGATTTGAAGTACTGGTGGCATAGCTTCCAGCCTTACAGCAACACATAAGCTGCCACAGTATGACAAACTGACAGAGTTGTGGTAAATATCTATAAA
>NW_006921956.1:1783467-1784496 GCF_000298275.1 Orycteropus afer afer
CATCATCCTTTTCCAAATCCTTGTACAGACAAACAAAGAACAAAATAAAAGTAGAGGCATGACATGGCAGATGAAGAAAAGGAACTGGCTTGTGCAGGCCACCCACCTGAAGAATTACGCCATGATAGTTCAACATAATTGAGGAACTTCAGTGATTCTCGTTCTTCCCAGAGAGAAAGTGTATCATTAAAATAGAGTGGCTTTTTTCCTGAGGTTTCTCAGGACCATGAAACAATGGCATGAGTTTTGTTCAGCGAGAGTTTGCAGTTGAATGTAGTTTTAACTTTCTGAAGGAAAAGAAGTGTGAGTGAACTTGTAGCAGCCTATTTGACGAAGGACAAACTTGGAGGTGTGTTGAATTGCTTTCTTATGCTCACCAATGGTTCATAGGAAGAGAAACGAGCACTCTCACTTGGCTGCTGTGTAGACTTTTTGCCTCTAGTAAAGTCACTACTTAAAGGGAAATTTGAAGAATATGTCATAATGAGTTTAAATGGGCTTCAAGCAGTCATAGAAAGGGGTTGTCAGAAATATCATCCAATAAAGAAATTAAACATGACAGAAATATTCTTTTAAAACAACAGTTGAATGAATTGTGGGAACAGGAAAATCCTGGTACTTGGTTCCAGCCGACACAGGTAATATAGCACAGGCTATCGGTGCTCGTTAATTACAATTGCATTGAGAAGTTTCATCTACTAAATGGTGCTTGGTTATTCAAAATATCCCTGGACTATATGATTTCCAGAAAAATATCTCTCCTGAGAACTCTGAACTGTGGAAGATATAGTTTGTCTTTTTAAAAGCCACATAATGAAATCACTAATGAAATCTTAACAATCTACTTCACATTGAAGTGGAAAACTACCCGCAAAGGAGTAGCTTCAACTTCAACAAGGTGAAGGTACACTATGAAGACTGTTGGTCTTTGCTGAATTTGGGATTTACATGGTTATTTGCTAACATTGTTTAGGAACTACTGGATCTTAATGCACTCTTGCATATTGCATAAGAATATAATTTATACTA
>NW_006921956.1:1785881-1786416 GCF_000298275.1 Orycteropus afer afer
AACACTTTCCATTACTACCTCCTCCAGAGGTTGATATGAAATACCAGTAGACTGTACAAAGTCTTTTTCTTTTTTAAGTCAATTTTTATTGTCAATGAATCCTATTCTGTAATATCTTAGCAACTGTATATCTTACCTGCCTCAAAAATGACGAGTTTAATACTACTACTGGATGGTTTGTTTATCATCTCCTCTTTAATAAGCCTGACAGGTACCTGAGCAAAGATTTTTATTAATTGAATTTCTCTGCAGTAATTCTCTAAGCACTTGATTGTAAATCTTCAGCATTCACCCAACTAGTGACTACAATTGTAAATCCCAAACGAGCATCTGTATTGCTGCAAAAATGTTAAAAATATAACATTCTCATTTTGTGTAGCTATGTTTTGTATTGGGATTTACATGGTTATTTGCTAACATTGTTTAAGAACTACATTCCCCACAATGAAAATCAATTACATTAATTGGTTATTAGATTAATTGGTCTTTCAATTAGAATCATTTCAGATTACTGCACTTCTGTGATTTGAGGGGT
>NW_006921956.1:1788901-1789946 GCF_000298275.1 Orycteropus afer afer
AATTTGGGAGTGAGAATAAGAATGACCTGTATTGAATCACAGTGGGGTCTATGAGCTTGCAAAAGAAGGGACAATGAGGTAAACATTGGGATTAACTCAATGTTAGGGATAGGGGAAAAGTATTCAGACATCCCTCTGCACTTTGTTCCCATATTTTTAACTTTTTATTGTAATTTGGATGATATCTTACAAAGCAGATTTGTTTACATTCAACAGTTCATATACATTTGATTTTGTGACACTGGTTACATGTCCTGCGGTGTAACAGCTCTCCTCCCACTTCCTCCCTGTGGTTACCCTTTCTCTTGGTCCTTTTTGCCTATGCATTCCTGTCTTCCTGCCTTCCTCCCTGTGCAAATGCTGCCTTTTGGATCTCCCATGGTTGATAGACTTTTAATACTATATTTAACAATATATTTGAAATATTGCTCTCATTATTTTCTCTGGGTCAGATCATTGCCTAAACAGTATCTTTTAAAATCAAACTTCAGTAAATTGAAATTCAGTAAAAATTAAGTTCAACTACAAATGAAATATAATAATAATAATAATAATAAAAAGATATCCTTTTAACACTGTCTTCTTGTGGCTAATTTTGTGTTTGTTGACACCCCATTTTAATTACTCTGAACTTTGTAAGGCAGCAACCTTCAACTCACAAAGACTATTTGGTAACATACACTTCTAATTTCTATTCTTAGCCTTTTCATTTGTTTAGTTTAATACCTAACAGTTTTGATTTAGTACTAGGTGTTTTTAAGGAGCCCTGGTGGTGTAGTGCCTAAGGCCCTTGACTGCTAACGGGAAGATTGGCCGATTCACACCCATTAGCCGCTTCACAGAAGGAAAGTGAGATGATCTACTTCTGTAAAGATTTACAACCTCAAATACCCGATGAGGGTCGCTATGAGTCGGAATTGACTTGATGGTAGTGAGTTTTTTTTTTAATTAGGTGTTTTTAAGATTCTTGAATGAAAGATACTAGATAAATAATTATTGTTGAATACTTCCATTGCTGTTAAACTCTTGTCATGCTACAGCATTT
>NW_006921956.1:1790961-1798968 GCF_000298275.1 Orycteropus afer afer
AAAACATTAGCATCACAAGCATCTGACTCAACTGGAGAAATCCATTTAGATGCACTGCTTCTAACTTTTCAATACAGTCTTTTATTTTATGGATTATTTCAGATGGAAAAAGTATTTCTGAACATCCTTGGTAGGTATTTCCTCCCATGTTATTCTTTCTTCTTTAATTCCTCTGACAATAAATTTTGTCATAAAAGTTTGTGACACACTTTACTCCTTTTTTTAATTCTGTAGCAGGACTATTGAATGAAAAGTTTACCCCTAATCACTTTATGTTTCTAATTTTTAATACAGTTTGATTGGCACAACAACAGCACCAAGTATAACAATGAAAATAAATATTGTTTATAATAAAAAAAAGAGAGAGGCTCCCTGGTGGCACAGTGGTTAAGCACTTGGCTGTTAACTGAGAAGTCAGTGGTTTGAACCCACTAGCAGCTTGAGAAGAAAGAAACAGCAGTTTGCTTTTGTGAAGATTACAGGCTTGGAAACTCTGTGGAGTAGTTCCACTCTGTAAAACAGAAAATTCCACCATATGTTGGAATTGACCTGACAGCAATGGTTTTGGTATTTTTTATTTTTTGTTTTTTAGTTTATAGCAATTAAAACAAAACAAAAAATTCTGCACTATCTGAAGTGGCTTTTTCAAACTCTGTTTAATAAGGTGCTCTAGACAGAGCAGACAGTGTCACTAACACTCAAGCTGTTCTATTATGGAATTGTATTGTCAAGGTCAATAATGAGATTGGTTTGAGTGTACTCACAGATGCCTTGGAAGAAAGGTATGGATATCACGTCACAGAAAATCAGCCATTGAAAATCCCATGGAATGCAATTCTACTCTGAGACACATGAGTTTGCCATAAGTCAAAATAGACTTGATGGGAACTTTTTAGTATATATAATAAGAAAACAATAGCCTGTTAAATGGTTATGACTGTGACATGCAAATCGTCCACATACGAAAATCATTATCATGTTTATAAGATAACAACATAATACTTCGATAAAAAATTTCAGCAAAAACAACAAAATCAGAGTTGCCACCCAAGAGAGGTGAACCTGACTGTATGAAAGGGAGCTGTTCACAAGGAGTCATTCTGGGGTTCTGGAAAGCAACTGTTGTACTACATACAGATAATTGAGTATCTTGGCTCTTAAGACAAAAGATGAAAATTAATATTTGTCAAAAGGAGATGATAGCTTTCTTCTAAAACTACACTAAGTACAGAGGAAAAAAAAATACTTTTAGTTTTTACAAAAAAAAAAAAACAAAACACAACCTTACTTCTGTGGAGTTAGATCTGACTCATAGTGACCCCTCCCTGAGTTTCGAGGCAGTATCACTACAGAAGTAGATGTGAATAATAGCCGCATATAGGAGAATTATCCTGTTTGCTGCAACAGAAACCTAAAGAATCTAAAGGAATCTCCTTTGGAAGATGGTATGACATTATCTGAATGAAACAATACTGTGCTACTTGAAGTCATGGACATGAATGAAGGCCTGGATAGGCAGGAGGTTGAATGGAAGGTCATTTCATGCATTTGATCATTTGAAAACAAAAACCTTATTTTGTAAACACAGCATACTCCATACGTATTGTGAAATTTCTCCTCAATATAAAATGGCTTCTCCTCAATATAAAATGGTTAAAATAAAAATAACTGAATATCAAAAAGCAAAGGGAAAACTGTCTTTTTCAGTGGTCTCCACACTTGAGGATCACTATCTTCTTCTGGAAAACACCCCTAATAAGCAAATATACATTTATTTTTAAATATTATGCATATACTAGTGTCTTAATATATTATAAATATTATATATAAATAAAAAGAAACAATTTTAAAAGAATACAATCCAATAAATATAAGTAGAAATTCTAATATTTAATCCTTCAAATTCTTTGATCAGTTAGCATGTGCTCTGGAGTTTTTACAACCCACTTTAAAGACCACTGATGCACATCAGAGCATGGTGGGTAAGTCCTTGGCTACAACCAAAAGGTTGGCAGTTCAAACACACCAGCCAAGTCACAGGAGAAACATGTGGCAGCCTGCTCTTGTAAAGATTTACAGGCTTGGAAATCATAGGGAGCAGTTCTACCCTGTCTTATACAAGACACTAAGCCAAATTCACTGACATAGAGTTGATTTCAACTCATGCAGACCCTCATTGGGTTTCCAAGGCAGTAAACCTTTATGGAAGTAAATTGCTTCATCTTCCTTCCATGGACGAACTTGTGATTTGAACCGTCAATCTTCTGACTAGAAAATGCCTTAAGATTGCTAATATTTGGAGTCAACTCAATGGCAATGGGTCAGTTGTGATTTACATCATAGGTATCTAGTACTTAAAGACACTTTCTTCCCTTATGTGACCATGTACAGAAATGTACCAAGAGAGATTCATCATGAATGGTAAGAGTGTTCCTTTTATCTTTGCTTCTCTCCCCACTCCACCACTTCTCTGTCAGTTTGTCTTGCTGTGGGGGCCTGTGTGCCACTGTGATGCTGGCAGCATTTCAAACGCCAGCAGGGTCACCAATGGAGAAGAGGTTTCAGCAGAGCTTCCAGACTAAGACAGATTGGGAAGAAGGACCTTGAGAGGAAGAATGTCAATGAAATGGATTAACACAATGGCTGCGACAATTATGAGGATGGTGTAGGACCGGGCAGTATTTTGTTCTGTTGTGCATGGGGTCACTATGAGTTGTAACTGACTGGACAGGATCTAACAACAACAGATTCCTCACTAATCAAAGCAATTATCAGAGTATCATTAAACAATAAGGCAGCATATACCATTGACGACATATAGGGTCTCACTTCTAACAACATTTGTTGTCACATGAGACATACAGGTTGAAGGGGAAGGATCAAAGAAGACTATTTTCCTCAACCCTAGCCTAAGAATTCCTAACTGGTGATACTATTTACACAATTCTCATCTAAAAAGCCATTGGTTACCCCTACTTTAAGGTACATACCAAAAAAAAAAAAAAAAAATCCCAGTTCCAAATTATGGGAGTATGCTTAACAGTCCTAATTATTAATTTTTAAAAAAATGAGGAAAAATTGATAGACTATAATTTATTAACATATACGTTTATTGGGTTTCTGTTTGGATGGTGACATGGAGATGCATGCTTTTTTTTTTTTATTGTAGTTTTTTTTATTGTTTTTAAAGTACCAAATCACCAGTGATAATATGACCATAGTCATTTGTCAGAAGGGCTATCTGTACTGTCTTGGCCGGCAAGACACTTCTGGATGTTATACAACAATAGCAATAAATCAGTCTGTAGGACCAGCAGGTTTTGCTTGTGAAGAGAAACTGAACTCGTCTGGGATGCGCAAAGACCCTCCAAAACACACCCCTTCCTGGATCTGAGAGACCATTTCTAATGACCTAGGAATACATGGCCACTCACACTCATATAAAGGAATATTTCTAACTTGTAGCTGATGGAATAGTTCAGAGAAGCCAGAATGGAAAAGACAGTGTGTATACTATATAACAAACATTGTGGCCACAATTGTACCATCAGCCACTAGCTTTCGATATTGACAATCCTATAAAAGACAGTTGTTACCTCACATTGCCATGAGAGATTTAATTTGTTAAGTCGTGGTAGAAGACTATTTCAGGTGAAATAAAAGCAATTCTTTGCAATAACATTTCATTGCAGTCTCCTCACATAATTTAGCATTTGTTTCAAACTCAATTTACTAAGGTAATGTGTACATATAAAAATTAATGCTATACATATACTTCATAGTCACTACTGAATAAGTGTCTTTGACAAATATATGCCATACTCGTCTTTGTAACATCACCACTGACAGCTTGTAGAGTAATGAAGGTAATAGAACAGCGAGTAACACCTTCACATTCATACTGACATCAGGGAACATATAAAAGAAAAAAAAAAAAGATTTATGTTTGTGAACTTTATTTCCCAGTGCCTTACTCAAATTTTCCATGAAGTTGGTAAAACTTTTTGTTTAAAATAGGCATATTTGTCTGCAAGAAACAAGACACACTCAAATTAGCAAAAGCAACAGGGATTACTGGAAGGCTACAAACAGATGTAACCTAGGAAAATTCCAACAACTTAGAATCCAGGAAAGGCAGGGCCAGCATTAGATCAGACCAAAACATTTTCACTTTGGAATTTTGCCATTAACTTGACTCAGTTTTTTGTCTGCTCCACACTGTAGATTTCTAGTTTTCAAATTCAGTTTGTCCTTCCAGGTTAGTTCCTATACAGAGGAAATCTGATTGACTTGATTACTATTTTCACAACCAACTAACTTACAGCCCACTGACAAGTGCCCACAGCCTTTGATTCACTGAGAAAATGAACTTAGATAAAGCAGAGAACTTTTGGTGAAGATTTAGGTAGAGGGTGAAGTTGAGGATCACTAGAGCAGAGATTAACGCGCTGCACATCTAGTTTTCTGAACCAACAAAGGATTCATTATTGAAAGAGCTTTGGTTCTAACTTCTTTGGGAAATAACACACCACTCTCTTCCGAGTGAGTCTATTTGATCTGCTCCTAATCCTAAATTACCTCTAGACACAATTCCTTCTTGTTGCCATATTGATACACACTTTCTTAAGCCCATTAGTGGTGGTCCTTGCTGTAATTGCCAGTTTCTCCCCAAATGCTCCCTGAAGCAACTTGTTTTGCATCTGTCGCTATCACCAGATCATCAAAATACACCTTTTATTAAAATAAAATAAAAACATATATAAATGTGTAGCTGAAATAAATGTTTATATCTCATAAGTCTAGAGCAATGGTTCTCACCTGAGGTTTGATTTTGTCTCCTAGGAGATATTTGACAATGCCTAAAGACATTTTTGTTTGTCACAACTGATTGAGTGCTACTGTTATTTGGTGAATAGAGGCCAGGGATTCTAAGCATCCTACAATACATAGAACAACCCCCACAAAAAAGAATTGTTCAGTCCAAAATACCAGTGGTGTCCAGGTTGAGAATCCCTTGTCTAGTGGTACTTGGACACTCCCATCCAGGAGTACACATTGGCAGGCTGATTTTGAACAGAGTAGTCTACAGTTAGAGCAAAGCATTTGACCTGAAGGAGATTCTTACTGTGAATAGGTTCATAGGATTGGCCATCAAGGCTACCGTGACCATGTGTTATGTGTTCTTGGCATGTGCTATGTGCCATATGATTGGAGTGGATTGTAAAATTGGGAAAAAATGCACCCTTTCATTGAAAAGATAATTGTGTCTCCCAAATAAAATTTATCTCTCCCTATAAATGTAACTTTCCCTTTATGCCAATGGTAGTGCACAATTTTGGGCCTATCTTTGGTGCTCACTAAATATTTTCTGAACATGAGAAATTTTCTTAACACTTTACTCTTCCCTAATATGTAGGAGGAATATATTAACACTCCCACACTCCCATCAATAACAACAAAGCAACTATTTTAAAATAGACGTGAGGTGGGCTGTATTCAAATGTGTGTTGGGTAGGAGAACAGAGAAGAGAGGGACGTATAATTCAACAAACACCTCAAGTAAATCTGATTCCCCCAACTCCAAGTTGAAGCAACTGCTTCATATGTTCTTACCAAAGTCTTTACTCCAATGAACCCATTCTTCCATTCCAAAACATCTTAAACTATTTCTCCATCAATATATAGTACAGAAATAGCACTAGAATTACATTAACAAAATAATGCCAATATTGTTCAAGAAGTCACTATGTATCAAAAAGTGTTTAAATTCATATCTATCGATTACTTCTTTAAATCCTATGGGGGGGGGTACTCACTGCCGTTGAGTCAATTTGACTCATAGTGACCCCTCATTGAGTTTCCAAGGCAGTATCTCTATGGAAGTAGATTGTCCAGTCTTCCTTCTGAGGAGTGGCTGGCAGGTTCGAACAACTAGCCTTCCAGTTAGCAGTCAAATGCCTTAGACATTATGCCACCAGAGTTCCCATTAAATCCTATGAGGTAGCCACTATTATATTCCCCATAATACACATGAAACAAGAGAGGCACAGAAATGTCATGTCAGTTGGATCCTGACATCTGTCCCCAGAGCCTGGAATATCCTGCCATTTCTACCCATCTGTGATGGTTATGTTTGTATGTCAACTTGGCTGGGTCTGGTTGAGTGGCTGGGCAGCTGGATGTAGTATTCCCCATGATGAAACTGGTAATCAGCTCCAAGGTGGAATCTATTGGGAGCAGCTGAGTAGCTGCTTTTGGTTATGTGGTCTGCTTCCTGTATAAGGAGAAGCTTTGAAAATGGTCTCTAGCCTATGGCATGCTTGGACCCTGCATGTAGCCATGTCATTGCTCAGTAGCCTGCCATGCTCTGCTGACCTTGAGACTTACAATGGACTTAAGTTAATGGCCTGCTGTGTGGTTTGGCAACATCACGACTGTGCCTTTTTACTTGTCAACGTTGGGGCTTCTCAGCTTCAGCAGCCAGCAGCTGTTTGAGTGAAGAAATGCCTGTAGCTCCAGTGGGCCAGGAGCAGGAGGCAGAGCTGGACCCCAAGGATGAGGGACTTTCACATAGCCCCTAGAGCCTGGCACTTTGAACTTGGAATTAAAGCCTCCAAGTTTTAAGAATAAACTCCTGTTTGTAAAGCCATCCCATTTGTGGTGTATTCTTGTCAGAGCGACGCTAGGGAACCAGAACACCATCTAAAGCTTTTCCATTCTATTTTGAACCTCCCTGATGAATCCAATCAAGGAGCTCTGGTGGTGCAGTGGTTAAGGCATTCAGCTGCTAAACAAAATGCCAGTGGTTAGAACCTACTGGCTACTTCACAGAAGAAAGATGAGGTTGTCTGCTTCCATAAAGATTTACAACCTTGGAAACACTATGGGGCCATTTTATTCTGTCCTATAGGATAACTCTGAGCCTGAATTGACTTAATGGCAGGAAATTTGGTAAGAATCTAGTCAGCTTTCTGTCTCAGAGGTTTGCCCTTCAATTCAAAGGATTATTTCATATGGTTTGGAAATTCAATGTACCCTCTCTTTTAATCACTTTTATATGGTTGCATTCCATATCTGAATTTGTTCATGGTTATTGGATAGTACAGCGTTTGAGGGTAGAACCTTCATACACCCACTTCTTTTTCTTTATTTTCCTAATAAGTCTACAATTATCCTATAACTATTAGGACCTCTGGTAGCATAGTGCCTAAGGCATTTAACTGCTAACCAGAAGGCTGGCGGTTCAAACCCACCAGCCACTCCTCAGAAGGAAGGTTGAGCAATCCTACTTCTGTAGTGATACTGCCTCGGAAACCCAAGGAGGGGTCACTATGAGTCGGGGCCGACTCGACGGCACATAACATCAACAACATTAGCAGATACTCAAAATCAATTTGCTTCTATTCAGTATTTGCATATAATAAAATGGAATCCAGAAGAGGCAAAATATTAACCCTATTCCATATGAGAGAATTGTTTTTTAATGCTCTGATTTCTAACATTTAAGACCTGAGGCACATCAAGAGCTGTCACACTGATTCTATTATCAGGAACAAGGATCTCAATGACCCAGATGACATGGGAGTAGGGGGGTGGGCCCTCTGGTTGATGTCTGAGAGAGGAAACAGAAGCAACTTTTTCAAGACAGCTTCAGTTCTAATCACTAACTCTTCAGCATTAACATTACTTTACTTCCTCTGATTTTTTTTTTTTTTTTCTAATCATAATCATAACCACCAACAGAAAGGGACAATTTTTGGCATTGTTGGTGACTGGAATGCAAAGTTGGAAACAAAGAATCATTGGTAGTTGGTAAATATGGCCTCAGTGATAGAAATGATGTCAGAGATAGCATGATAGAATTTTGCAAGATCAATGATATAGTTATTACAAATACCTTTTTTCAACAACATAATTAATGGCTGTACAAGTAGATCTCACCAGATGAAATACTCAGAAATCCAGTCAACTACATCTGTGAACAGAGGCAATGGAGAAGCTCAATAT
>NW_006921956.1:1800303-1802469 GCF_000298275.1 Orycteropus afer afer
ATTATTATCATGTGCAAGTAAAATTTTGCTAAAATAATTGAAAAACAGTTGTAGCAGTATATTGAGAGGGAACTTCAAGAAATCCAAGCTGGATTCAGAAGAGGACAAGGAATGAGAGATATCATTACTGATATCAGATGGTTATTAGCTGAGAGCAAAGAATATCAGAAAGATGTCTACCCATGTTTTATTGATCATGCAAATGTGTGAATCATAACAAATTATGGATAACAGTGTGGAGAACGGAAATTCCAGAACACTTAACTGTGCTCATGAGAAACTAGTACATAGACCAAGAGGCTGTCATTTGAACAGAACAGAAAGGGTGTGCATCAGGGTTGCACCTTTCTCCATACATATTCAATCTGTATACTGAGCAAATAATCTGAGGAGATGGACTGAATGAAGAAGAATGCAGCATCAGGATTGGAGCTAGATTCATTAACAAACTGTGATATGCAGATGACACAATCTTGCTTGAAGAAAGTGAAGAGGAAATGAGCACTTACTGATCAAGATCAAAGACTTCAGTCCTCTGCAGGGATTACACCTCAACATAAAGAAAACAAAAATCCTCATTTCTAGACCAATAAGCAACATCACGATAAATGGAGAAAATACTGAAGTTGTCAACATCCGTGGAAGCAGTAGTCAGGAAACCAGACATTGTATTGTATGGGGCAAAGATGTCACTCTGAAGGCTAAGATGTGCCAGATACAAGCCAAGGTATTTTCAACCACATCGTATGCGTGTGAATAAGGAAGATCAAAGAATTGTGGTGTTGGTGGCATAGTGCCTAAGGCATCTAACCACTAACCAGAAGGCTGGTGGTTCAAACCCACCAGCCACTCAGCAGAAGGAAGGTTGGGCAATCTACTGCCATAGTGATGTCACCTCGGAAACCCAAGGAGGGGTCGCTATGAGTTGGACCCAACTCCACAACAGTGAGTTGGTGAAGAATGCTGAAAATACCAGAAAAATGAACAAATGTGTCCTAGAAGAAGAAGTACAGCCAGAATGCTACTTAGAAGCATGAATGACCAGACTTTGTCTTACCTACTTTGGTCGTGTTGTTAGAAGGGACCACCCCGTGGAGAAGGACATCATGTTTGGTAAAGTAGAGGGTCAACAACAAAGAGGAAGACCCTCAATGAGATGGACTGGCACTGTGGTGACAATGATGGGCTCAGGCATAGCAAGGATTGTGAAGGTGGTGCAGGAATGGGCCATGTTTCATGCTTTTGTACATAGGGTCACCACAAATCAAAGCCAACTCAATGGCACCTAACAGCAACCACCACCTGATTTTATTTCCTTATCATAAGCATAACCACCAATAGAATGGGACACTTCTTGAACATTTTCTTGGGGCAAAAAGAAGTCAAACTCTGCCTTCATCTCTTCTGTCATCTCTATACCTTACTCATTTTCATGTTTTAGATCCAAAATGAATTGTTGAAGCTCCTTCTCTGATTATTTGTTTCTGAAGAAGAATTATTTTCCCCAATGATTTTAAAACATATTAATATATTTATTAAAACTTTAAAAGCATTTTTAAAATGCCCTTAAGAGAAATATGTTAGTTAGCTGTGAGTTTGTATGTATCAGCTGATGTCATGTTAAATAGGTGTTTGGTTACCAATAAAAATAAATATGTTGATGCATGTTAGTGACAAGGAATGGACCTTGTATCTCTGTGAATTACGTGTGCGATATTCTATAAACATTCAACCAGTGTGGCCTTGTTCCCTTGATATTTTCTCATCCTGATATTCTCTTAGTTTATTCTGAAAGCTAAATCTAGATTTTCAAGCAACACATGTTGAAACTTTTCACTTTGTACAATAAAAGTTCTTCTACATGCCTTAATGACATGATTGACTTAAAGAGATGAGGTGCTGATATAAATTATAATTTACTTAGTCAATTACAGAGAGTAAAAATGACCCAAGCAATGTGACATTTGATAACAAAAGGAAACTTAGCTGCAAATACAATCAAACGGTTAGAGATGAAACAGCTGTATATCCGAGATTGTGGAAGGTCAAATACAGGACTATGGATCCAAATATTGGATGTTGTTGTTGTTATGTGCCTTTGAGTCAGACCCAACTCATAGAGACCACTCCTTGGGTTTCTGAGGTGGTATCACTATGGAAGTAGAT
>NW_006921956.1:1803284-1804997 GCF_000298275.1 Orycteropus afer afer
CTGCTTTGCCAAGTATGGTGTCCTTCTCCAGGGACTGGTGCCTATTGATAACATGCCCAAGGTATGTAAGACGGAGTCTCACCATCCTCCCTTCAAAGGAGGATTCTGGATTTACCTCTTCCAAGACATATTTATTTGTTGATTCTTCTAACAGTCCATGGTATATCCAATATTCTATGCCAACACCACATTTCAAATGTATCAATTCTTCTTTGGTCCTCCTTACTCAATGCCCTGCTTTCATATATAAATTAGGTGATTGAAAATACTATGGCTTGGGTGAGAAGCACCTTAGTCCTCAAAGTGACATCTGTGCTTTCTAACACTTTGAAGAGCTCTTTTGTAGCACAGTAGCTCAATGCAATATGTCTTTAATGTCTTGACTGCTGCTTTCATGTGCATGCATCCAAGTAAAATGAAATCCTTGTCAACTTCAATCTTTTCCCTTTTTATGGTGATGTTGCTTACTTATAAGTTGATGAAGGTTTTTGTTTTCTTTATGCTAAAATGTAATTCATATTGAAGGCTGTAGTCTTGATCTTCATCAGTAAGTGCTTCAATCCCTTGTTACCAGCAAGCAAAGTTGTGTCATCTGCATACCACAGATTGATCATGAGTTTCCTGCCAATCCTGAAGCTGTATTCTCTTTCACATACTCCACATTCTCAGATCAGTCACTCTGCATACAGGTTGAATAAGTACAGTGAAAGGACACAACCTGACGCACAACTTTCCTGATTAAAAACCATGCTCCATCCCCTTGTTCTGCTTGATCAACTGATTTTTGGTCTAAGTACAGGTTCTGCATCAGCACAATTAAGTGTTCTGGAATTCCCATTCTTTGCAATATCATCTATAATTTGTTATAATCCACATAGTGGAATGCATTTGCATAGCAAATAAAACACAGACAAACATCTTTCTGGTGTTCTCTTCTTTCAGCCAAGGTCCATCAGAGATCATCAATGATATCCCTCACTCCATGTACTCTTCTGATTCTGACTTGGATTTTTGGCAGTTCCCTGTCTATGTACGGTTGCAACCATTTTTGAACTATGTTCAGCAAAATTTTACTTGCATATGATATTGAAAATATTGTTTTAAATTTCTGCATTCTACTGGACAACCATACTTTGGATTGAGCACAAATATGAATCACTTCCAGTTGGTTGGGGAGGTAGCTCTCATCTGATGTCTTAGCACGGACAAATGAGCACTTTCTGCATTGCATCACTTGTTGAAATATCTCAATTGGTATTCCGTCAATTTCTGGAGTCATGTTTTTCACCAGTGCCTTCAGTGCAGCTTTAAATTTTTCCCTCAGTACCATCGGTTCTTTATCATATGCTACCTCCTGAAATGGTTGAATGTTTCCCAGATCTTTATGTACAGTGATTCTGTGTATTCCCTCAGCCTTATTTTAGTGCCTCATACTTCATTCAATATTTTTCCTATGAAATCCTTGGATATTGCAACTCTTAGTTTGAATTTCTTCTTCAGTTCTTTCAACTTGAGAAATACCAAGCATGTTCTTCCCTTTTAGTTTTCTAACTTCAAATCTTTGTGCATTTCATTATAATACTTTACTTTATCTTCTTGAGTTACCCTTTGAAATCTTCTGTTCAAATCTTTTACTTTCATCATTTCTTCCATTTGATTTAGCTGCCTAGTAGCGTAGTGCCTAAGGCACTTGACTGCTAACCAGAAGGCTGG
>NW_006921956.1:1805127-1807484 GCF_000298275.1 Orycteropus afer afer
GGCAGTGCATTTCATTTTTTCGTTTACATTCAAAAGCAAGTTCAGAGTCTCTTCTAACATCCATTATTTTTCTTTCTTTCTTGTTTACTTAGTGACCTCTTCCTTTGCTCATGAATGATCACTTTACTGTCATCCCATAACTCATCTTTCCTTTGATCATTACTATTCAGAGTGTCAAATCTATTCTTAAGATGGTCTCTAAATTAATTTTGTATATACTCAGTATGGTACTTGGCTCTACTAGATTTGTTTCATTTGTTTCATCTTCAACTTGAACTTTCACATGAGTAATTGCTGGTGTGTTCTGTAGTTTTCTCTTGTCTTGTTTTGACTGATGATACTGAATGTTTTCATTGTCTCTTTCCACAGATGTAGTCAATTTGATTTCTATGAATCCCATCCAGTAAGGTCCACAAGCAAGTTGTTGAAAAATGATATATCCATGCAACTACTGGTCTCCTCTTATGTGAAGCAAAGAAGAGTGAAGAAAATCAAATGTATCTGGAAACAATTCATCAAAAGATAAGATGGACCATAAGGACCTCAGCCGTCATGACCCCAAGGCAAGAAGAACTAGATGGTGCCTGGCTACCAGTGCCAACCATTTTTAAAGGGATCAAAACTGAAGATCTTGGATAGAATGGGAGGAAAAATATGGAAGGAAATTTAAAAATACAAAAATCACCAGAATTATTAGTCAGATAGAGACTGGTGGACCTCCCAAGACTAAGGCCCTTGATTATCCATCTGGCCTAGAAATGGACTCACTTAAGTGCATTGGCTCTCAGGCCAACAGTAGAAAGACCTACATGCAGAGCACCTACCCCAGAGCAACACACCCATCTACTCTAGGGAGATGCACCCCTTAGATCAATCAGCCAATAGACACCAGAAAGGCAGCATTCACATAGAGGAAAGCTAGACAGGTAGGAATGCATAGTTAAGAAGGGCATAGGGAGGGGGTAGTCACAGAGAGGGAAGAGGAGGAGAGATTTTTATGGTTGGGGATGGTAATTTGGTTGTGAAATTAAATGTGCATGAATTGTTGAATGTAAAACAAATTTGCTTTGCAAATTTGCAATCAAAGTCCAATTTAAAAAATAAATAAATAAAATATATTTCTGATGAATGTCATTGGTCTTGCAAAATTCTATCATACAATCTCTGGTGTTGTGTCTGTTGTCAAGGCTATATTTTCCAGCTATTGCTACTTCTTTCTTTCTAACTTTTGCATTCTAATAACCAATATTTATCAATGTATCTTGATTGCATGTTTGATCAATTTTAGACTGCAGAATTTGGTAAAAATCTTCAATTTTTCATATTTAGCATCAGTGATTAGTGCATAAATTTGAATAATAATCATTAACTTGTCTTTCTTGTGAGTGTATGGATTTATCCTATCACTGAAAGCATTGCACTTCAGGATAGGTCTTGAAATGTTCTTTTTGGTGATCAATGAACCACCATTCCTCTTGCATTTGTCATTTCTGTCATAATAGTCCATATGATTATCTTGTTCAACATGGTCAATACTACTTTTTAACTCATTAGCACCTAGAATATCAATCTTTATGAATTTCATTTAATTTTTGATGACTTGCAGTTTTCTTGGATTAGTATTTCATACATTTCATGAAGGTCTGGAAAGCTAC
Source organism: Orycteropus afer afer (assembly GCF_000298275.1). NCBI lineage: Eukaryota > Metazoa > Chordata > Mammalia > Tubulidentata > Orycteropodidae > Orycteropus > Orycteropus afer. The sequence goes on from NW_006921956.1 coordinate 1,806,783, forward strand.
ACTCCATCCACACCTTAAAGTCATCTCTACTTTGAGGAAACATCTCTTCTCTAGTTGTATTTTGAATGCCTTCCAACCTGAGAGGCTCATCTTCTGGCAATATAACAGACAATGTCTCTCTTTTATTCATAAGATTTTCACTCATCAATTTTTTTAGAAGTAGAATTCTGAGTCCTTCTTCCTAGTCTGTCTTAATCTGGAAGCTCTGCTAAAATGTGTCTACCATGGGTGACCCTGCTGGAATTTGAAGTACTGTTGGCATAGCTTTCAGTATCACAGCAACACAAAAGTCACCACAGTATAAAAGTGACAGAAGAATAGTGGATTCAAGGGCTAGGAGCTCAAAATACAATAGGAGCTCTGGTAACGTAGTGCCTAAGGCACTTGACTACTAACCAGAAGACTGGTTGTTCAAACCCACCAACCACTCCTTGGAAGGAAGGTTGGGCAATCTACTTCCATAGTGATACTGACTTGGAAACCCAAGGAGGAGTTGCTATGTGTCAGGTCCAACTCGATGGCACATAACAACAACAACAACGTCTTTACAATATGGCTTGAATAACTTGATCAAATTTTTATCACTCAGCTCAAACTTGTGATAATCCCATGTGTCAAAGTAGAATTATGCTTCATAGAGTTTTCCGTGACTGATGTTTCAGAAGGAGGTCACCAGGCCTTTCTTCAAAGCATCTCCTCGGT
>NW_006921956.1:1807864-1808935 GCF_000298275.1 Orycteropus afer afer
TTTTTTTTTTTTTCTTAAATACAGATATTGTCTAGACTAATTTGTCAGCAGCATTAGTTTGATATGCTCAGGAAAATTCAAGATTTTCAGTAGACAAATCTTGACATGCCAGATCAAATGCAGCACACTTGAAATGGCAGTTCTGTGTTCTCTGGTGCTTTTTCTGATACCATGAAAACATCTCTATCAGACTGAAACTGGAAAAGCAGTAGAAACATATATAACCCATATGAACAGCTTCTTTATATACATGCAATTTCCAATATCTGAAAATTATGTTTCATTTGAATGGCTGAAGTCTTAAGCAGTGCTGTTGCGTTTTACTAGTTCTCGAAGACATAGTCAGCAGGCCAAGGATCACCTTTATGCACCACTCATGGTTATATATTCAGAAATCCCAGCTATAAAAGAATATTTTCTTCTCTGGTTCAGGCTTAAAGCCCAAAGAAGGTGAATTTTCAACCTTCCAGATTTTAAGAATTAAACTCTTACCCACAGAGTAGAAAGAAATCAGGATACTCGAGTTATTTATTTTTATAAGAAACATTTTACAAGACTCTTTTTTAATGTCTGAACCAGTATGAACCTTATGTGAAAAGAGAAGATGTGAGCCCAAGAGAAGGATCACTCCAGCACACTAAATGAATTATGGTTATCAGACATGCCCCAAGACTACTTTGGAATCTAATATATAACATCAGGAGAGTTTATTTTTCCATGTATCCTTCTTCCAATACTGTATATTCTAGCTCTGCCACTTATGTTGCTCATGCAACATTATGCAAAGAATTCTCTCTTAAAGTCCTACCAATAAGCTTCACTGAGTTTTGCTTCTGGTCCACTTTACATGGGATAAACACCATACACATGGTATTCATTTTAGTGCATTTCATCTGTGGATACTGTCGTTTGGGCTAGATAACAAACATAACAGCATGGAAAGTAATGCAATGCAGAAGATATTGTTAGTATTATTATTTTATCTGGATTTTTAAATCCAGCTCAAAAGAATGTTTTTCATGTCTGGCAAAAAAGGAGATTGTAATTCTATCTCTGGACAATCTGTTAATA
>NW_006921956.1:1810910-1812592 GCF_000298275.1 Orycteropus afer afer
TGTTATGATCCACACAATCAGATGCTTTGGCATAGTCAATATGCCAAATTAACCTCATTAACTGATAGAAACTGATCTAATCTTTACTACCTTCTGAACTGTGATAGTGTTTGTCTCTCAAGATAGCTGTAGATACATTACTTTGTCTAAATGGTAGTCTGCATCAACTGTATCATTTATGCAAAAGAAGTGATTAAAGTAGTATCTATGTTGGGTAACTGAAATACACAATTTAGACAGAGGAGGATTGCATCCAATATTATACAAGGCTTCTTCTGAAAGCCATTTTAATCTGAGTTAAAAGAACATGTAAAGTAATGTACGGATACACTAAATTGCTTTTTATTCACATGACCCACTTATCTTCAATTCTGCTTAATTATGTTTTTCATAAAATTGGTGTCTTTAGCTCCTGGAAATGTCACATATGTGTGTTTATGCAATTGGCAATAAAAATGTTTAAAAAAATGAAGTAAATTGGCACGACTTGCCTAAGTTTATAAAGGGAAAAAGTCTAAATTTATACTGTATATTTCATTGAATATTATAAATTATTATTTTATGAGACATCAGGCTTCTAGATCAGAGAGAAGAAAATATCCTTTTCTTGACACCTAAAGAATCAATAGCAAGTTATGATTCATAATAATATTACTGGAAGCAATTATTTAATAAAAATGTATAACCTCTGGTTTTAAATATACATATTTAAGATGTGATTTATAATGCAAATGCTATTGGATTTGGATGTTTTTGCCTCATATTGTGTTGTGTTTTTCATAAGTATTGGTGCCCCTCATCTGATTCTAGAGCTAAGTGTTAGAGTTATGCCATTAATATGATACTTTATGTGTTTGATATAATGTATGCAGTAAGCCTTAGGTGGATTGGGACTGAGCTAAGTTCATTATTTTTTCACTCCTGTACTGTAAAATGCATTATACAGTTCCTGTCCAGGTTATTTATGGCTTAAAATTAGATGTAATCTTTTCAAAGCAGTAAGGTGAGATATTGGGGGGAAAGGACCAGATGTAACATTTTCAGCTTTCCATTTAAAAGCTGTGTTCTTGGAGCTCAGGAAACTCAACAGCACCATTAAGGCTGCATTGATCGGCCCTGTCATTACACTGTAGACCGACTGGCTAGGGGTTTGCAGTTTATACATTTATGTGACTTCTCTTTGTTTGGGGTTATTTTTAAGTGACTATAAAGTTTAAAAAGGTGTAAAATTGAAACTCTTATCAGTTTGTCTAGGCTTTTGTGAAATATCAGGAAAGGAAGTGGGAACCGGAGCTTCCCCACAAGGTTCTTAGTGCTAAGGTGAGATCATCACACAGGGAACCAATGAGGAAGTCCAGATGAAGCACAGGAGGCTGATTCCCCAAAGCCATCAGCCACCAGAGCCCAGAGCCAGAGGAGGAGGAACAGTGGGTAACCGGGAGCAAGGAGAGGCTGGAGCATGGCCACTACGCCCTCCCCAGAACTCTGTATGCCTTTGTTTGCAGACATTAATGCTAACCTAAACGCCTTAGTTCTTACTCTGCAACAGGCTCTGTACTAACATACCTTACATTGATTGTTTATCACTCTTCACAATAAACCTGAAGGGTAGATAGTATATTCCTCATCCTACAGGTGAGAAAACTGAGGTAGAGACAAAATAAATAACTTTTTTTTTTTTT
>NW_006921956.1:1813219-1814528 GCF_000298275.1 Orycteropus afer afer
CTTTTTTTCAACAACTTCTACAGTAACTATACACTTGAATCTCACTGATTGAATACACAGGAATCAAATTGAATACATCTGTGGAAAGAGACAATGGAAAAGCTCAATATCACCAGTCAAAACAACTCTTAGGGACCAACCACAGAATAGACCTATATAAGTTCAAGTTGAAGTTGAAAAAATAAAAACAAATCCACAAGAGCCAAAACACCTCAAGTATACCCTGTCTTAATTTAGAGACCAACTCAAGAAAAAATTTGATGCATTGCACACACATGGCCAAAGAGCAGATGAGCTGTAAAGTGCTGTCAAGAGTGGGAAGAAAGCAAAAGGTAATTGAAAAGATAGCAAAGAGAGAAAAGACAAAAATGGATGTCAGAAGACATATTGAAAATTTCTCTTGGACATAGACTAGCTAAAGAGAATGGGGAAATGATGACATAAAAGAATTGAACAGAAGATTTCTGAGAGTGGCTCCGGAAGATAAAGAAAAGTGTTATAATAAAATGTGCAAAGCCTGGAGTTAGAAAACCAAAAGTAAAGAAGCATGGCATTTCTTAAGCTGAAAAAACTGAAAAAGAATTCAAGCTTTGAGTTGCAATATTGAGAGATTCCATGAGCAAAATATTGAGCAACTCAAGACACATCAAAAGAAGGAAGTAATACACAGAGTCACTGTATCAACATGAGTTGGTCGATGTTCAGCCATTTCAGGAGGTAGCATATGATCAAGAACTGACGATACTAAAAGAAAAAGTCCAAGCCGTACTGAAAGCATTAGTGAAAAACAAAGCTCCAGGAATTCAGAGAATACCAATCGAGATGTTTCAACAAACAGATGCAACTCTGGATGCACTCACTCATTTATGTCACGAAATCTGGAAGACATCTATGCTGCAAAAGATCCACATCTGTGCCCATTCCAAAGAAAGGTGTTCCAAAGTCATGCAGAAATTATTGAAAAGTATCTTTATTATCACATGCAAATAAAGTTTTTCTGTAGATAATTCAAAACTGGTTGTAGCAGTATGTGAATGGAGATCTGCCAGAAATTCAAGATGGATTCAGAAAAGGATGTGGAGCAGGGAATATCACTGCTGATGTCAAATGGATTTTGGCTGGAAGCAGAAAATACTAGAAAGATATTTACTTATGTTTTAATGACTATACAAAACATTTGACTGTAGGATCATAACAAATTATGAATAACATTGTGAAGAATGGAAATTCCAGAACATTTACTTGGGCACATGAGAAATTTTGGTCTATAACAAAAGACAGTCATTCAAACAGAACAAGGAGATACTGC
>NW_006921956.1:1814628-1816121 GCF_000298275.1 Orycteropus afer afer
TAAAATTTAGTGATACAAAAATGAATAAGACTATGTCCTTGACCATAACAATAATAAAAATTATCTAATACTTACTGAGCTCTTGATAAGTGCTGGCTATTCTTGTTATTCAATTCTTTCTTAAATTCCACAATTTCCCCATGTTGTAAACTCTACTATTTATTCCATTTTACAGATGAGGAAAATAAATCACCAGAAATCTAAGTAATTTTTCTCAAATTAAATAACTAAGGCAGTTTTTGTGGCTTATTGGCCAATGTGAAGTTTTGAAGACCAAAAAGCAAACAACCCACAACTCGTCTATCAGCTTGTCATATTGTGGTGGCTTACATGTTGCTGTTATGCTGGAGGCTATGCCTCCAGTATTTCAAATATCAGCAAGGGCACCCATGTTGGACAGGTTTCAGCAGAGCTTTCAGACTATGAAAGACTCAGAAGGAAGGGACCCTCCAGTGAAAACCTTATGAACAGCTGTGAAACACTGTCTGATATATTACCAGAAAACTTTATGAAAAAACATGAAACATTGTCTGATATAGTGCTGGAAGAGGAGCACTTCATGTAAGAAGGCACTCAAAATATGTCTGGGAGAGAGCTGACTACTCAAAGGATATTGTTGCTATTGTTGTTATGTACCGTTGAGTCGGACCTGACTCATAGCAACCCCTTCTTGGGTTTCCGAGGCAGTATCACTATGGAAATAGATTGCCCCATCTTCCTTCCGAGGAGTGGCTGGTGGGTTTGAACCTCCAGGCTTCTGGTTAGCAGTCAAGTGCCTTAGGCACTATGCTACAAAAAGATAGTTGACCTTAATGATGTGGATGGAATAAAGCTTTTGGGATCTCCATTCACTCATGAGGCATGACTTAAAATGAGAAGAAACAGATACAATCATCCATTAATAAGAGGAACATGGAATGTACAAACTATGAATCTAGGAAAATTGGAAGTTGTTAAAAATGAAATGGAACACATAAAGATTGATATCTGAGGCATTAGTGAGCTGAAATTGACTGGTTTTGGACATTTTGAATCAGACAACCATATGATCTAGTATGCTGAGAATGACAAACTGAAGAGGAATTACATGGCATTCACTGTCACAAAGAATGTTTCAAGATGTATCCTGAAGTACAATGCTGTCAGTGATAGGATAACATCCATTTGCCTACAAGGAAGACCAGTTAATACTACTATTATTCAAATTTACACACCAATCACTAAAACCAAAGATGAGGAAACTGAAGATTTTTACAAACTTCTGCAATCTGAAATTGACTAAACATGCTATCAAGATGTGTTGACTATCACTGGTGATTAGAATGCAAAAGTTAGAAGCAAAGAAGGAACACCAGTAGTTAGAAAACAAGGTCTTGGTGATAGAAAAAACTCTGGAGCTGCAATGATAGAATTTTGCAAGATCTATGACTTATTTATTGCAAATACCTTTTTCAACAACATAAATGACAGCTATACAGGTAGACTTCACCAGA
>NW_006921956.1:1818416-1819424 GCF_000298275.1 Orycteropus afer afer
AAGAGGTAACTATAGGGAGGAAGTGAGAAGAGAGCTGTTGCATTGTAGGAGATTGCAGTCAATGTCATGAGACAAAATGTATGTGAACTGCTACATGGAAAATGAATTTGCTGTGTAAGTTTTCACCCAAATCACAATAAAAATTAAAAAAGAAATATACAAAGACATGGAGTTAGGAAATGAAAAGGGAAGAACAAACTCCCTATTTTTTAAGCTGACAAAACTGAAGGAAAAATTTAAGCCTCAAGTTGCAATATTGAGAATTCAATGGCAAAATAATGACTGTACAGGAAACATCAAAAGAAGATGGAAGGGATATGGAGAACCACTGTACCAAAAAGAATTGGTCAACGTTCATCTATTTCAAGAGGTGGCATACGTTCAAAGACCAACATTATTGAAGGAAGAAGTTGAAGCTGCACTGAAGGAATTGGTGAAGAACAAGGCTCCAGGAATTGATGCAATACCCACTGAGATGTTTCAACAAATGGATGCTGGGTTGGAGCCCCTCACTTGTCTATGTCAAGAAATTTGGAAGACAGCTACCTGGCCTACTGATTGGAAGAGATCCGCATTTGTACCCGTGTCAAAAACAGGTGATCTCATAGAATGTGGAAATAATTAAACAATATCATTAATATCATATGCAAGTAAAATCTTGCTGAAGATAATTCAAGAAAGGTTATAGCAGTATACTGACAGAGAACTTCCAGAAATGCAAGCTGGATTCAGAAGCGGATGTGGAACAAGGGATATCATTGCTAATGTCAGATGGATCTTAGCTGAAAGCAAAGGATACTAGAAAGATGTTTACTTGTGCTCTGTTGACTGTAAGAAAGCATTTGATTTTGTGGATCATAACAAATTATGGAATGGGAATTCCACAACACTTCATTGTGCTCACGAGGAACTTGTACATAGACCAGGAGAGTCTTCATTTGAACAGAATAAGGGGATACTGCATGATTTAAAATGAGGAAGGAAGTGTGTCAGTGTTGTATCCTTTTT
>NW_006921956.1:1821308-1837841 GCF_000298275.1 Orycteropus afer afer
AACAACAACAACAACAACAACAACAATGTGTTGTTAGGTGCCATTGAATCAGTTCAGAGAGGTAAAATTCAGGGTCTGAATCTAGGCAGCGTGTCTCCAAGTCTCACACTTAATACTCTGCTGCCAGGCAGTCCCTGTAACAGTTCAATATATATTTCTAGTCAGCATAAATCATTCAGATTTCAGCAAATATGAAGAAAAGTTCCTGGCACATGATAAGTATTCTATAAATCATAAAGATGTCAATGATGATGATTGTAGTTTTAATAAGGTCTTGAAGAAAAAAAAATGGCTACTTTCATTAAGAAAAGGTTTGGGTAAGGAAAGGTAGATTTCTAGTGCCCACTTAGTAAGTGAATATCAGCAATGCAGAAGTTTCAACAATATAGAAGGCTTTATGAGTAAGAAAGGGAGTAGTCAGTTGTTGGTTGCCATTTTTATCTGAAGTATCTGCTCTCTGCTCCTAGATGAAACAATATGTTTCTCTTATGGCTTCCCTAATTATGAACTAATTAAGGAAATGATGGATAACCACTGTCTCTTCTCTGTAGTAGAATAAGGTAAGTCAGCCATCTCCTTAAGCAAAGGGGTGTGATGAATAGCACAGCAGGCATCTGCCATCAGACACCTACCCTCAGCTCCCAGCACAATATACTCAGCCAATCTTTTCAACAGTCCTGTGATTAGATTTGCTGTAAATTATGTCCCCCTAGGATGTCCAAATCCAGAAAGTTCTAAATTATCTCACACATAAGCTAAATATATTGAAGTACGCAAATTGACATCTCAGTTCATTAACAGCAGTGAAAGGAAATGTCTACTCAATCATGATAATTGAATTTCTATTAAACCATCCAGGGAGGTATAGTTTTACTAACAGGAAAAGAAAGTCATTTTAGTTGTTGCCCTGAAAAATAAGATTCCACAGAGATTAATACCAAAATTTCACTTTCTTGAATTATTTAATTGATTTTCTAGCCACCATCAGCACCACCACCATGACTCTAATGGCTCTGGATTTTAATTTGGGGTTTCATTTCAAGCATCTCATTACCAGTGATGTCACTTGGGATGTGTGGATTGTGCAGACCACACTGGGTAACACTGTCAGAGGCGGTGAGACCAAGATAACTGTAAAAATTTTGTGCAGTGTTTCAGCAGATATTTATTATTTTTTAAATAAAATATCCTTGCAGTTAGTTATAATAACAAAACATTTTTTATAAGCCCAGCTTACTTGTATCAATGGGAGCTCTGGTATCAATATACTTACAGGGCTTAAACTTTATGCTAATTTACTTTTTGACCCTTATAATTCAAAGTGGTCATTGTTACCCAATTACAACAATGCTTCAAATCACATGGTTTTGTCTGCACTCTCTATGAGAACACACCATTTTTTGGTCCTCCTGCTCTTTTTATAATCACTGATTTTGTCAAACATTCTGGTGTTTTTAGCCACAGTATTGTGGTAATTAGTCTATCAATGACTTTTTTGAGAATAAAGTGGTAATTAAAGGCAAATAAGAAGAAAAATTAAAAAAAAAAAGGCTTCTGCTCAGTTACTAACAATGTTGTAACTAATAATTTTGTCATTCAATGTAGAGAGATTTAAAAAAAAAATTTTGTTGTTACTATTCATATAATCTAAGAAATATTACATTAAAAAATTTTATAACTATATTTGTCACATATTATTCTGTGATTAAAATTGATAATAAACATTACTAAAGGTTTTGTATGGTCTGGTTGCGAGGAGGTCCGTGGAGGGTGGTGTGACACCATGAGTTACTGTACTGGATGAAACCAACCCTAATGACACCACTGGCTATTACCCTGATGTTATATTTGCTATATTAGTTTTTGTTAGGGAGTCTATTATATAGATAATATTTAAGGGTTTGAATAAGGTATTGAATCAAGACTAAATCAGATGCTTGTAGACTAGATGATACTGAAAAATGCTGTATCTGATTTCTAGTTCAAATAAAAGCTGATAAAGAACATGTAAAATTAGTGTGATAGTTGTTCCAATATATTTATAAATCTTTGAAGGCTGTATTATCTAGTATTGAAGATTTGGAGAAATAACTCTAAAAACTTTTTTTTTTTTTTTTTTTTTTTACAAAATCTGTGATTCATTCATTCATTATTAATTTAGTGAGTTATTATTAGGTTAATGGCAATACACTGTGGGAGTGGATAAATCTATGTTATACATTTTGCACAGTTGTCTTTGAAGATATAAGGAATACACAGAGTCACTGTACCAAAAACAAGTGATCTATATTCAATCATTTCAGGAGATAGCGTATAACCAAAACTCAGTGGAACTTAAAGAAGATGTCCAAGCTGAACTGAAAGAATTGGAGAAAAACAAAACCAGAAACCAAACTCATTGCTATTGAGTCAGATCCTACTCATAGTGACCCCTCCTTGAATTTCCAAGGCAGTATCACTATGGAAGTAGATTGCCCAATCTTCCTTCTGAAGAATGGCTGGTGGATTTGAACCACCAGCCTTCTGGTTAGCAGTCAAATGCCTTAGGCACTATGCCATCAGAGCTCCCAGAAGAAAAAAAAAAAAAGGCTACAGGAATTGATGGAATACCAACTGAAGTGTTTCAACAAATAGATGTAGTACTGCAACTGCTTACTCCTTTATGCCAAGATATTTGGGAAACAGTTACCTGTGCAACCTACTGGAAGAGATTCATATATATGCTCATTCCAAAAAAAGGTGATCCAACAGAAAGTGGAAATTACCAAACCCATCATTAATAACACACACAAGTAAGATTTTGCTGAAGATAAGCCAAAAAAGTTTGCAGCAGTATACTGGCAAGGAACTTCCAGAAATTCAGGCTGGATTCAGAAGAGGACATAGAACAAGGGATAGCATTGGGCATGTCAGATAAATCTTCACTGAAAGCAAAAAATATCAGAAAGATGTTCACCTGTGTTTTCTTACTACGCAGAGGCATTTGCTGTAGTGTAACAAATTTTTGATAACATATGAAGAATGGGAATTCCAGAACACTTAATAGTGCTTATGAGGATCCTTTACGTAGATCAAGAGGCTGCCCTTTGAACAGAAGAAGGGGATACTGCATTGTTTACAATCAGGAAATATGTGTGTCAGAGTTGTATCCTTTCATTACAGTTATTCAATCTCCATGGTGAATAAATAATCTGAGAGGCTGGACTGTATGAAGAATAATGCAGCATCAGGATTGGAAGATTCCTCATTAAGAATCTGTAATATGCAGATGACACAACCTTGCTTGATAAAAGTGACGATGACTTGAAGCACTTACTGACTGAGGTAGATCAAAGACTAGATGGTGCCCAGCTACCAATGCCAACCACTCAAGAAAGGATCAAGACAGGAGATCATGGATAGACTGGGAGGAAAAATGTGGAATAAAATCCAAAAAACACACTAATGACCAGAATTACTGGGTGGGTGGAGTCTGGTGGGACAACAAGCTTATGGTCCTGGGATACACTTTGAGCCTGGTATAAAATTCACTCCCAAGGGCTGGCTCTCAGCCCAATAGTAAATAAGATAATCATATAGACCACTCAACCCAGGGAAATGCACCCACATACTCTACAGAGATATATCCCTTGGAGCAATCTGCCATTAGGCACCAGAGGGGCACCATTCACATGGAGGAAAAGCAGAACATGAGAAGTGCATAACTAAGAAGATCATGGGGGTCGTTACTGGGAAGGGAGAAGAGAGTGGGTTAGGGTTGCGGATGGTAATTGGGAAGTGAAACCAAGTGTACATGAAATGTTGAATGTAAAACAAATTCCACTCTAAATTTGCAGCTAAAGCACATGCATGTGCACTCATGCGTGTGTTTGTGTGCGTGCGCACACACATATACAAGCCTATAGTCTTCATTATGGATTACATTTCAGCATAAAGAAAACAAAAATCCTCACAACTAGACCAATAAGTCATATCATGACAAATGGAGAAAAGATTGAAGTTTTCAGGGAGTTCATTTTACTTGTATTCACAATCCATACCCATAGAAACAGCAGTCAGGAAATTAGAAGTTATATTGCATTTGGCAGATCTGCAGCAAAAGATCTCTTAAAGTATTTAAAAGCAAAGACGTCTTTTTGAAGACTAAGGTGTGTCTAACCCAATCCATGGTATTTTCAGTCACCTCATATGTATGTGAAAGCTGGACAAAGAATAAGGAAGACTGAAGAATAATAGATGCTTTTGGGTTGCGCTGTTCATGAAGAATACGGAAAATACCATGGACTGCCAGAAGAGCGAACAAATCTGTCCTAAAGGAAGTCCAGCCAGAATGCTCCTCAGAAGTGAAAGTGACCAGACTTCCTCCCATTTATTTGCTTATGTTGTTAGAAGGTAATGGTCCCCTAGGAAGGATACCATACTCAGCAAAGTAGAGGGTTAACAGAAAAGGGGAAGACCCCAAACGAGATGGATTGACACAGTAGCTGCAAAAATGGACTGAAGCATGCAACAATTGTGAGGATAGAGGAGGACCAAGCAACGTTTCTCTCTGTTGTACATAGGGTTGCTGTGACTCAGAGCTGACTCAACAACACCTAACAACAACAATAATATGTTAGGAGTTGGGTGAAAAGGAAAATGTTAGGGAAGATTTCATATAAGAGCTTTCTTTTAATATGTAATTTTAAGGAGAGATGGAATTTTGAGTGGAAGAGACAGGGCCAGGGAAAGAATTACAGGCAAATAAAATATCAGGAGCAGATATGTGTAGTTTGGGGTAAGAATCTGAGATTTGTGAACTTCTGCCTAAAGATTTTGAAAATGTCTTTGGTATTAAGGAATGCTAGAGCCAGAAAACTTATTAAATGAGAGGGACAACAAAGATAAGGGGTTTCGCTTGTTGGCAATCTTTTACTCTTTGAATTCCAGAGAGTAATTAGCAGCAGTAGCTATTGCTGATTGCTGATGTAACAAATTAGCACAAAGTCAGTTGCTTAAAAGTGTCTGGGTGATGTAAACGGTTAAGCACTGGACCTTTAGTCAAAAGGTTAGCAGATCGAACTCATCCCGTGGTACTTCAGAAGACAGGTTTTGGAGAAGTCATTGTCCTGAAAACCCTACAGAGCTCAGTTCTATTCTGCACATCCAGGGTAAACATGAATTGGAATAGACAACAATTAACAACAACAGTGGCATAAAGTCACATAAATTTACTATTTTATAGTTCTAGAGATTACAAGTGTGACATTTTCAGTGGACTAAAATCAGGATATCATCATGGCTGCATTGCTTCTGGAGGTGTGCACTGTCATCATTTCATTCAACACTTATTTAATAAGTGAGTATTTAGGGGGAAATTCAGTCCCTTGTTTTACCCAGCTTCTTTCTTCTTTCATAACACCCTCTTTCCATCTTCAAAGCTAGGAGTGTTTAGCTGAGTCCTTCTCACCCTGTCGCCTCGCTTCCATCTCCCTCTTCACTTTTAAGGACCCTCATGATTTTATCAGATCCACTCAAATAATCTAGGATAATCTCCCTATTTAAGGTCAGCTGGGTAGCAATCTTTATGCCCTCTTTGCCATGTAACCTAACATGTTCACACATTCCATGTAGATGTCTTTATGTTGTTTGTTGTTGTTATGTACTGTTGAGTAGGACCTGACTCATAGCGACCCCTCCTTGGGTTTCCAAGGCTGTATCACTGCAGAAGTAGATTGCCCAACCTTCCTTCCCAGGAGTGGCTGGTGAGTTTGAATTGCTATCCCTCTGGTTAGCAGTCAAGTGCTTTAGGCACTATGCTACCAGAGCTCCTAGATGTCTTGGGGGTGGGCAATTTTCTGCTTACCAAAATGCAGAAAAGGCACCAATTTTAAGGAATGATAGTGATATCATCCTTGAATATTTTGAGGTTATAGTACTTGGTGTGTTTTTGGTGGGGAAGTTAAGAAAACGTCCATGGGGAGAGAAAGTCCTGGGGTTTTGAGTTGACTACCAACTCAATAGGAGCCTATAGTTTATACAGGATTCATCATGGGCTTTGGAGTTGATCTTGGCCATACTTTAATTATGCATCTACTGAGTATCTTAAACATTGGGCTAAGCCCAATTTTGTTAATACAAAATTTATTAATGCCTAGTTCATAGTTTTTGAGTTTTAAAGTCAATACATTTCTTTTTCTCAATTTCTTGTTTGCCTCTGGCAGCTATGGATAAAAGAGCTTGTCTAGAGCCATAGCAGAACCAGCAGCATTCTTAAAACCGTTTATGTAGGGAGAGAGTCCTGTGTCATGCATCTGGGGATGTAAAATTGGAGGCTGCGTGCAGAAACCTTTTAGGACTTCATTTAAGCTTCATTAAGCTTTCTCACCAATGAGTTAAATTCTGGACAGATACAGAGATGTATCATTCAGATTTTAAGAACGAAACAGCCATGAGAGCCTGGAGCTATGGATGCCCATTACGACCTACCCCACTTTTGAGCTGAGCCTGAGTTTTTCCCGCAGCTCCCAGAAAAGAGGACACTAGATAGATGACCAGATAGCTGTGGTTGAGTTGCCTTCAAGTCATGGACACATGGAGACCTCATGCTTGGTTCGGTGTCATTCTCATGACTGCCGGCATACCTGAGTTAACTGCTGTGGGTGTTGTGTGTTTTCATACTGTATTGCATCTCACTGAGCATCTCCCTCACCCTGCTGGACTCTCTGTTACAACAAACATGATGTCTCCCTCTAGCAATCATTCCCTTTTGATGGAGTGTCTAAACCAAACACATTGACTGGGCAATATTCTCTGTGAACCCTGAGGCATTCATTGGCTCATTTTCAGAAATAAATTGCCAGGCTTTTTCTCCTAGTCTGTCTTAGTCTAAAACTCTGTTGACACTTTTTAGCGTTGATAACTTTGCTTTTATTTGAAATAACATAGCACAGCTTCCAGTATCAAAGCAACACGCAACACAGCACAATGAACTGGCAGATGAGTGGTGCTCTAGGTCAGCCAGGCTGCAGAGGCCAGACTGCTCCACAGACCATCTTTGGCTCAGAAGTCCCAGTGGGCCAGCTGAGACTTTCTCAGATCTGCATGGAAGTTGGAGTCTCATCTAACCCTATCCTCCTCCCTTCCTTCTCTTTTTCACAGGTGTCAGGCCCACAATGCTTCTGTCTATTTCTACTCCCTCTTCCACTTTATCTTTCAGAATTGTTGCTGTCAATAAATCCCATGGATTTCAAACTCTGTCTTGGCATCTTCAGGACTCAAATATCATTAGAACATTTAAAGTACTTTTCTGGCTTTTAAAATCACCATAAACTAGATTCAAAATACCCACTTATCCCAATTCACCAGTGTCCTCCTACCCAACCTTTCTTTGCAGGTAGACATGTACTAACATATGATGATGATGCTGCCTGCCAAGCATACTTCATTTATTTACGGCCTTATTTATTTAGACCTTGGCTCATATACTAATTTTCCATGCCCCCTAATTCCACACAATCAAATTTTGTATCTCAAAATTCAACTTAATACTACAGAGTTTTTGAATCCTTATTTTGTTGCCCTAGCAAAAGCATATTTGTAAAATCTCCAAAACTCGATTACATTTAGAGAAAAAACCTTATGGCCTGGCCCTTAAATATTTTAATGGTTTTATCTATTTAATTTCAATAGTCTCGAGGGCCCTTAAAAAAAAAAAAAAAAAAAAAAAGAACTGTCTCTCTTGTTCTCTTCAGCTAGCAGGTTCCTGGGTATATAGTATATTCTCAGAAATTTTTCTCAATAGATTTAGATCTATGCACCAGCAATTGAAATGCTTGGAAAATAATTTAAATAGGCTAATGTGTAATAGCAGCTACTATCAGATATAAAAGAAAAGAGCTGGACCTCCGAGCTTATAAGGAAGCAGTAGTGTTTCTAATTAAGTCTCAGACTTGTCAGGAGGTTGGTTGCACTGTGATTCAGTGATAGTGAGAAGTCTGGACATCAGGAGGAAGTGTCACACAGAAGTAGTTTTATCACATAAATCACAGAAGACTAAAAAAAAAAAAAATCCCATACAACCTTGACCAAAGCAATCTTATTAAAAGCTTTACTAATGCAAACCACTTTGAAGAGGAAGGGAGAAACAAAAATAATCTTTGGCTTGTATTTTTTTTAAAGTCACAATTTATTTAATGAGTCAAAAATGGGATCTTTTTCAGGAAGTCATCGTGACAAGCACAGGCTTATCTCCCTTTGACAGCAACAATAAACTTAAGAGTCAAGAAAGAAAGGGTCAGGAAGAAAAGACATTTGAGAGCTTGGTGTGTGTGTGGCTACTCCAGCAGAGTCTGAGTTTCTGCCCATGAACTAGACCTGCCTTAGTTGGGGAAGTAGGAAGTATCACTGCTAGAGAAAATGCAGATCTTTTGTGAGTCCTATTTGCCTTCTGGAGGGTATATGACTCAACAAGATGGCACTTACTGAGCTCATGGGAAAGAACACAGTGTTTGTAAACCTGGCACCCGGTGTTATGGGAGCCAGCTCCTCTCTTGGAGGCTGAGGAGGCAGGCGTCAGGAAATGTGAAGCCCCAAGCCCCCTCAAGCAAAGCGAGATCAGGACACAGGAAGGATGCAAATACATTTCAGGGCTGAAGTTTAGGCACTTCATTTCCTGATACCTCGTTACCCCTTTCTGTTTTGAATTGGGGATCATACATCAGTGGGAAACTACGAAAGAGAAAGTTCTGTCTCATCCTAATTGTAATATCGAACTGATTTGTGAAAATCCAGTATATAACTTAATTTGGCAGTCATTTTTAGTGCGGTATCATAATGTTTCTGCCAGTTCAGTGGCAGTAAGGATAAAGGACGTTACCTATCACTCGCATTTTATCTTTGGCTCATCTCTTGTTCACATTCTCAAAACACATTAATGGTGAGGATCTGCTTTCTCAACAGTGTTTGACTTTATTATTTACTTCTGACAGAAAGAAGGTGATTATTAGAGCATAATTACTTTTTTGGGATGATTTTATTTGCATAAATGTATATAAAATCTCATCATGCGAAGAGCTTATTTTCAGGTCCTCAAAAGGGGATGGAAACCCTTTTGAATCTTGATTAATTTTCATGATGAGTTCAATCTCAGCAATAACATATAGCATTCATTAATTTGGGGATTAGGCTCAGGCAAGGACAAGAGAATTCAAGGGCACATCTTCATGACAGTTGCTATTTATTTAAAAATCATTGTCCTAATTTCTATGAAGCATATTAGTAAGGATTAGAGTGTTTTCAATTATTTTCAAGGAGGAGTTCCAAGTCAAATTCAGCCAACAAGAGTCCACACCCCTCTGTGTGTAGAAAGCAGAAATGAAAGCATTCTTTTCATTCATAAAATGCTTGCTTTTACTAAGTGTCCTACAAGAGCAGTTAAAAAGACATTTTTTAAAAGAAACCTTGCCCCACCTTCTAATAGAAACTGGTTATGTTTGCTGCACTTTTGTTTTAATAGAACTACAACTAATTGAAATAGGTCTATTGTCGACCTCAAAAATCATGGCTTTGTTATGTTTTATGCATATCCAGAGGAGCTATGGTGTTGCAGTGGTTAAGAACTAGACTGCTAATTGAAGGGTGGTCAGTTTGAACTCTCCAGCCACTCCATGGGAGAAAGATGTGGCAGTCTGTTTTGGTAAAGATTACCTCCTAGAAAATCCTATGGGACAAATCTACTCTGCCCTATAGGGTCATTATGAGTTGGAATCAACTTGATGTCAATGAGGTTTTTTTTTTTTTTTTTTTTTTTTATAATGCATATCTTTAAATTTACAGAATCACATCAGATCTCTAAAAAGTTGAAATATAAATGTGAACCAATATCAGCATTCTATCATTCTTAGTTGGAGCTAATATGTGAGAATAATTGACTAGGTACCTAAAACTATGGCAGAAAGTTTGAAATGAGTGTCGTTCAAAATCATCTAAGCTTAGGTAATACATATAACACAAGACAAGGTCAATTTTGTATAATCTTAACATATCTTAGGTGATAATTAATAAGTGGTTCCATTATACTGGAGTAGTGGAAGAAGACATAGCACATATTTCACATGTGTTGAGTTTAAAATAAAGCAAAAGCATCTATTAAAAATTATTGTGATTTGGGTAAAAGTTTACAGAGCAATTTCATTTTCTGTACAGCAGTTTGTCTACATTTTGTGTCTTGATATTTTTTGCAGTCTCCATAATGTAACAGCTCTCTTCCCACATGCACCCTGTGGTTACCTTTTTCCTGTGTCATGTCCTATGCATTCCTGCCCTCTGAGCTATTGCCCAGTGCAAATACATTTTGGTTTTAAAGGTATCTTTCAAGCATGAGAGTTTGGGAAATTTAAGAAATGGATTAGCTTTTACTAAGAAAATATTATGCCTGAAAGAATGAAGATGCAACAAAAATTTAAATTAAGTCCAAAATAAGCAGAATTAAATTTTTCAGAATTTTCAGATTCCTGATCTGTGAGCACTAAAGTGCTCTGAACCAAACCATTGTCTTCTTAATAGTCTCATAGGTGAAAATAGCCTCAGCATGTGAAAGCTGAACAGTGAATAAGGGATATCACTGAAGAATTGACACATTTGATTTGTGGTGTTGGCAAAGAATACTGAAAATACCATGGATTGTCAGATGAAGGAACAGATCTTTCTTGGAAGAAGTACAGCTGGAATGCTCCTTAGAAGGGAGAATGGCTAGACTTTGTCTCATCTACTTTGGTCATGTTATGAAGAGACCAATCCCTGGAGAAGGATATAGCTTAGTGCCTAAGGTACTTGACTGCTAACCAGAAGGCTGGCGGTTCAAACCCACCAGCTACTCTTCAGAAGGAAGATGGGGCAATCTACTTCCATAGTGATACAGCCTCAGAAACCCAAGGAGGGGTCTCTGTGAGTCGGGTCTGATTTGACGGCACATAACAACAACAACAACCAAGCAGTACAACAACAACCAAGCAGTGGGTCAGCAAAAAAAGGTGAATACCCTCAATGAGATGGATTGACACAGTGGCTGCAATCATGGGTCTAAGCATAGCAAAGATTGTAATGAAGGCACTGAACCAGGCAATATTTCGTTCTGTTGTACATTGGGTTGCTATGAGTTGGAACCCACTTGACAACACCTAACAACAAGGGTAGGGTTAGTTAGCTCCTACTGTTGTTTGTGGAGATGGAAACCAATATATAAAGTATCATGTTACCCAACAATCATGACACCATTCTACTCAACTCCCAATGCCTGAACCAAAAGCCAGGTCATATTAAGGGCTGACTCAAATACCACTTCCAGAGTTTTGGCATACGCCACCAAAGTAAGCTATTGACAATGTTTATGAGAGTAATATAAGTATTACTGGTCCTGTACCCTGCGTTTCCTGAAAGGTGTTATCCACTTGGTCTACCAGATGGGACGATTGAACTACTGTCCAGTAACAGAGAAGGATCTTTTAAATCTTTCCAAACAATTCACCAGCCTGGCTTTGATCAGTCTAAAACAATAGACATAACTGGTTTAACCATTATTTTTATTAAAGGATCCTTCAATGTATGCCTTGTCTCTTCCTTGTATCCCCAGGGACAAGCCTGAGATATGAAATGAAACTAAGGGTGAGTGGAGTGAGAAACATAAAATTTTTCTTAATAGTTGTGAAAATTTGCTATGAATCAGAATCTCACAAGGATACTTAAAATGATGCAGAAGCAGGGTCCGACACTCAGAAAATCTGCTTTAGAAGGCTCGGAATATTCAGTTTAGGAATCCAAATATTCAGGAAGAAACCTGGTTATTCTGATGCCAGAGGTGTGAGGGTCATTCCTGGAAGATTTCAGCTTTAAGTAGATGAAGACTTTGATCTTTTAGCTAACCCCAACTTCCTTTTAAAAATAACCTTTGAGTGAGTGAAGCTATAAAGTGATCATCAAGTGATCACAGTCCTATTGAGAAGGCAGTAGGTAGTTGATTCATTTTCTGTCCCACAGGCACTAATTGACATTTATCCTGAGCACAGTCGCTTCCACAGCCCCCACATTTAATGATGGCACAACTCAGTGGTTATAAGCTTCATAAATGGAAATATACACAGCAGTGGTGGCCTTTTATTTATATACTCATTTCAAAGGGAAGTCAAAGCAGTTAGCTGTGTGCAGTCTGTTTACTAAACAGAGTTTAAGCAATGGGTGTAGACAGAGATCCTTTCAGCTTAATGTCAACCAGATGATTAAAAAAGTTTCCAGTTAGCTTCCTGCTCACAACCTAGCCAGCAAAGCGGTAATACCTGTAAAATAATTAGGGTACAGCATGTGCTTAATTTATTCCAAACATTGCAAGATTTTCACATTAGCATTAATGGCTTGCTTATAGTGGAACCCTAGAGGCAACATAAAATAATAGGGGGCTAAGAAGTTATAGCTAAAAAGGAAGTGTTAAAAAAAATTGCACATACTGGTTGTTGTGTGTTCCACCAAAAGATTTTGGTTCAATGTTCACATTGTTCTCTCCAGACAGTACTAATTTGTTTCCAATTAAAAGAAAATGGATTGCAAATGACTTCACAGAGCAGCCTGGTCAAAGGAATAAGGACTAGCTTATAATGTGGCCTCAGGAGCGGCTATTTTGCTGCAGGGTGCAAGTCTAGCCCTCAGCTGAGCAGAATAGCTATGTCTAAAGAGAAGACTTTGAGTTGCTCTGATGATGTAATTTATTGTGTTGTTGAAGCTTATTATTAACCTCTATTTGGGTAGCTTGCAGAAGCTTACAGGACTTTATGATGGATAAAGACTAATAAACTTGCATCTCAATTTATTTTGAGTAATTGTTAATGTTTATTGTCATATTTAATAGTTTAAAGAGTTTTATACACTCCCTGTCATGAGGGGGTAATTGTTTCCTTATGATCCTCATCTCTTTGATTTCTGGACAATGAGCTCTGAGACAGGCATCTGATGAAGTAAGAGAGGACAGGGAAGAAGGAAGGGTTAACAGTGGCATGATAAAAGACAGTGGAGACTGGTGACCCCATCCAACACTTGGCAAGTAAAAGCTGGAAAATGCTTCTCATTGCCGAGTTCGATTAAAGTCCAAAAAACAGCACAAATGAGGATGAGCTTCATGAACATGGATCTTCAACTTCTTGGATATTTAAAGATGTAGAAATGTGATTACTAAGTAATCACACATACATCTTGTATTTTAAAAGCATTTCTCTGAAAGTTAAATTGTGTTAATAAATCCAAAACTTAGAAATAGGCAAAAGGCGTCATATATCTTTTTAAAGTTGTGCAGGAGGATGGGCAGGCCATTTACTACTGAGTAAATCTTTATTGAGTAATAATTTTAAACTAGTTATTTGCCAGTAGAGATGGTTTAAAAAAAAAAAAAAAAACCTCTATGTCAGAAAAAGTTAATCCTAAAAGTTATGGCATATTGCCCAGTAAGACAATAACCAGTTTAGTGTCTAAGTCAGCAATTTTATCCTAACTTTCCTCCATTCAATCTATTATAAATACCTAAATCCACAAAGGTTTTTCAAACTGATCTTACTGGTTCCCTCACTAATTGAAGAATGGAACAAAATCTTGGACAAATGTTCAATTTACACTTGTACATGAATCATAATTTTGCTTTTTGGGAATCATACTTCAGTATGGTGGGGCAGTACCTAAGGCATTTGATTACTAGCCAGAAGGTTGGTAGTTCAAACCCATCAGCCACTCTACTGAAGGAAGACAGGGCAATCAACTTCCATAAAGGTTTACCACCTTCGAAACCCAATGGGGGTCTCTATGAGTCAGAATCAACTGGATGGCAATGTTTTTTTTTTTTTTTTTTTCTTCAATTATTACTATTATTTATAGTATAGTCACTGGTAAAACAAAAGCTAATCCTAGTGTGATTTTTTTTTTTTTTTTTCACAAATTAGTTTCACACAGAAATTGCCCTGGATAAATCAACAAGAATGGGCTCTTTTTTCTTGTCCAACAATTTCCATTCTTTCTTGTCTAAGGACTCTCTGCATTTACTGTTCTCTCTTCCTGAATTCTCTACTTCAAAATACACACATGACTTACTCTCACATTTCTTTCAGGTCTCAACTTAAATGTTATAGAAGAGGACTTCCTTGAAAATCCAATTTGAAATGTTATAGAAGAGGACTTCCTTGAAAATCCAATTTGAAATAAGATCTTCTCCATCACATAAACTAATGTATTTTTCTTTACAACAGTAGACTTGGTCTGAGTCCCTGAGTGGTGTAAATAGTTAAGTGCTTACAGGGTTGAACCCACCTAGACATGCCTTGGAAGAAAGGCCTGACAGTCTGCTCCCGAAAGGTCACAACCATGAAAACCTATGAAGCGCAGGTCTCCTCTGCACCGAAAGGAGACTCCATGAGTCAGACACAAACTGGACAGCAACTGGCTTTTATGGTTGAAATACATCTCTTCTTCTTCTTCTTTTTTAATGTCTGTTTTCCTGTATTAGAAAATAAACTTCCTGAGAGAAAGGACTGCATCTATCTGATGCACATTTACATCTACATCTGAAGAGTTTGTAGTTAAAATTTCTATCATTTGTCACAAGCAGGAAAGAAGAAACCTAATATATAATAAATGCAAAACATAATTAACTGCAATAATAGATAATGTTGAGCATTCCCTGTGTGCCAGGACATCAAGTACTGTGTGAAATTATTTAATCCTCCTCATACCCTATTACTTACTCTATTTTGTAGATGAAGCACCAAGGTAGAGGAAGATTGGCTGGAAACTTGCCTAAGGTCACACAGGAAAAGTCGAACAATCAAGACAATGTCAGACACATTGCTTCCAACGTGAAAGGAGAGATACTGATATCTGCCCTTACGCTCCTGTTAACTGGAATGGAAGCCCCACATGGCCAGAGATTCTTGCCTTTTTTTTTTTTTTTTTTTTTTTACCTGCTGTAACCCAGTGCCTGGGAGAGTATTTGTTCCATAGTTCTGCCAGTTGTAGTCTAGTCGGTACCTGGCTCATGGAGTCCCCATATATATCAGAGTAGAACTGGACTCCATAGAGTTTTCAATCACTGATTCTTTATAAATAGATTGCCAGGCCCTTCTTCCAAAGCACTGCTCTGTGAACATGAACCTCCAATCTTTTGGTTAGCAGCTGAGTATGTTTGCACCATCCAGCGGCTCCTTTCACATAATAAGAATTCGATAAAGGAGTAATGAGAAATGACTATTGCTTTGACAGCCCCCTTTGTCTCAAAGACTTTCCTTGCTATTAGACAAGAAACTAGGAGGACATCTGTGAAAAGAAATACTACCTAAGGAAAGTCAATAATCCACCATGGGAAACTGAAGACATTTGAAGTGTGGCACAAAAACCATGTCTCAGACTAGCCTTTCTATGTTTTATAAACTTGACTTGGAAGGTAGATGTCTTCCCTGTCTCTGGAGATCCTTTGTCTACTGTGTTACAATGACCAGTGATTGGCTTAATCAAGTGTACTTGAGCTCACAGGCTAAGACTTTCTCTCATGAGAGGGGTAGCAGGTCTCTGGTTGCTGTCTGAACTAAAGTTTAGAGCTCACCTGTTCCTACCTGTATCACCTCTGGCAACACAAGCAGAGAGTCTGCCAGTTCTAGCTGGTCAAATAAAATTGCAGCTTAAAATAAAATACTACTCCTTCACCTTCCAAATATCCCCTGGCTTGAGCAAGTCCGTAACTGAATCGATTTATCTAATAACTTTTGTGTGAAAGAGGTTGATATAATAATTCCAGATTTAAAATTGGGATGTAGGAGTGAAATAACTTCCCTAGGGCTACCACTTCTGCACTAAAAGACAAATTGAGATTAGACCTCAAAATTTCTCAGTTTTAAAACTGTTTTCTGTACAGAAATAAGCATGACAGTGCCTTAAACCCAGAAGGCTACCAACAGTCTGGCTAAGCCTTTAGAGTTAAAGGAGATGTCATTTTAAAAACTTGCACAAGAAACATTTTCTGGATTCTGAGGCTTTTCTGGACAGAAAAGTAACTGTTCTGGCAACAGGTGGCATTTGGAAGAGATAAACAGACAATACTGAAATGAGAAAGTTGAGAACGTAGTCAGAAAGAGTTGTAAAGAAAGATGCTTTATTAGACACATTTAAGAATGTTCAGTGCACTGCTGAGACTGCTACCACAAAGAGAGTTTCAAAGAGGTCAATTCTTTGTAGGACTCACAACATTAGGCTTTGTTTACTATTTACCCTGTGTAAACCTAAAAGAAGGTGAACAGAATAATTAGCACCTGGATCTCTAGGTTAAAACACACGCACACACTCAAAATCTCAGTCAGATGATTGATCATCTGATTTATTTTCGCTTCATTTTTGTGGCATCTCTTTACTTCCACTGTGCACAGTGGGAGACCTAAATACAGCCAAATGAGAGGAAGCAAACAATGTTCATCTCCTTTGAAATCTTAAGGAAGAGCTAGAGTAATTTACAAATGCTGCCCTAAGAGAGGAGAA
>NW_006921956.1:1838536-1840058 GCF_000298275.1 Orycteropus afer afer
TCTTTTATAGATACCAATATAAATTAATGTTGTAGAGTCCCTGACTCCACATATTTAACTCCTCAGATAATAAAAGAAATAAATTTCACTCCAAGTTTTTTTTTTTTTTTTTTTTTCTTTCCTCCATAAGGACAATTTTTGGAGTTGTTTGAGAACCTTTTCTACTGCTAGACCAAACAGTTTGGACAAAATAAATACATAGATATCTTCCTTGTGTTAACTGGGTAGAGCTACTCAGCCTTGGAAAAAATGAAGAAAAGTTCAGGAAAGCATTCTAATGCTTAGAGTCAGATGGGGAAAAGGGATAAAATGTAAAGAAAGGTAGAGAAGCTAATGCTAGGGGATAGTTGTGCAGTATAGAGAAGCTACAGTTGGGTCCACAAGGGATGAACCACCCAGAGTCTGCAATCTGTTGTTCAGGGTCAGAGAAACAAAAGCAAAAGAATAAGCATGATGCTGTACCTGGACAACCAATGGTGGACAGTGATGGCATGAGGGAAGGACCGAGTGCTGAAAGAATCCATTAGAATTGGAAACATGGAGGAAGGGCCCCTTGTCAGGGGCTCTAGACTTGGGGAAATGCAAGTACTGCCAGAAGTGGTATCTAAGCACTAAGATGGTTGAAAAGTGGATAGATGGATGGCTTTGAACAAACATGAGTTTATTTTCTAACAGTTTTGGAGGTTAGATGTCCGAGTTCAAAGTGCCAGGCTCTAGGGGCTTTCAAAGCCCTAAATTTTGGGCTTCAGCTCTACCTCTTGATCCTGGCCCATGGAAGCTGAAGGCTTTTGTTCACTCAGGTGGCTGCTGGCTGCTAATGCTGGCAAACTCAAGGTCGACAAGTAAAAAGGCACAGTCCCAATATTACCAAACACACAGCAGGCCACTGATTCAAATCCACTAAGACTTCCAAGATTGACAGACCACATGTGAGGCTGCTGAACAATGAATCAGCTACATGCAGGACTCAAGCATGTCAAAAAGCTAGAGACTTTTCTCAATGCTTCTCCTTATATAATGAAAACAGACCATATCCTATAAGGTTCGGTGCTTGGAGAGAGAAATCAGGCCTGTAGAGTTTTGAAAGAAAGTTCATTAAAGCATCTACACTCAGACGGGCTGAGAACAGAATGGTGTCAGCCTGGGCTGAGCTCAACAAGGTGTCAGCCCCAAGCTGGGGAAGTTGGGACGTTTAAGTAAAGTGGCAGGAAGTTTATCAGCAGTTTTATTGTGGGAGAGCAGACCTTGGCTGTCTTAGTAGCAATAGTGGTCTTGGAACTGTAAGCTTCAGTCATTCTTTGCGGTTCTGTCAGTCTTGTCCATCTAGTTTTTAGAACTGAGTTGTGACCACTGTCCTGTTATTCAATTTCATTTTTAGAGGGAAGAAGTATTAGGATTAAAGCATAAAAATTACATGAGAATTTTAAGTCAAGGCTTATATTTATTACATCTCTCATTCCCCACTGTTTCTTATAAGAAGTCTGGGTGGTTGTGTTGTGCTCAGGTTATGAAGGAGTTGCTC
>NW_006921956.1:1848768-1849954 GCF_000298275.1 Orycteropus afer afer
CCTCAGACTCACAGTTGAAGATTGAAAGTCTGACTTCTGTAGCTCCTTCAGGCTTGTAAGGGGTTTAGAGGTGTCCCTATCCTGTTTTGGTAATGGGGAGGTATTAGTAGGAGAGCGAGTGGTGGAGGTTTGCAGGATGCCATTGACGTCCCAGTGTGAGAGCAGCATACAGATTCCCCACATAGATGTGTGAGTGAGTGTCTTTGGACAGAATTTGAGAAAAATTGTGAAAGTCCAGGGTAGGGTATTGATGAGGTGAAAAGGTTGGTTGAGGAAGGATAAATTTACAGAAGAGAAACATATACTCAGATTAGTGGTCTTAGCTGCAGTAAAAAGTGGTCTTCAGCATGTGGTTTGAGTCAGAGTGGTCCTTTTTCCCTGGTTTTGATAACGTTTTATTTTTGACTAGAGAGTGTTGTTAGTGATAGTCTATGAAATTTTTTGAACAGGGTGAAGGCACTTGTTAGTTAAGTTTTCCACAGGAGTGATTTGTGGGTGGCCTCCTTTAAAGTAGATGGGGTACATAAGGATCTGGGATGGATGGGTGATATTAGGGAAGATTTTAAGTGGAAGGGGTTGAGTGGAAAGATTGGCTGGTATTAGTTGAAGAACTTGAGAGAGTACAGAGTTCAAAACTGACTTTAGGGAAGGGCTATTAATAACTGTGGTCAGGAAGATTGACTGTGGGTTTACTGAGAATTGTACTGTGTTTTATAGTGAGAGGAGGAGTAGGGCAGGGAATAAAGGGTTAAAGACATTTATACAAAGTAGTTAGATAGATTGGTGTCATAGTTATGATTTCAATTAAATATTTGTTGCTAAGGAGTGCTTATGTGAAAATAATGCTTGGTGTAAGAAGGTGGAATAGAAGTAGAATTGTCATGCTTTAACATATAGGGGAGGAAAGTAACAGTGAGAGAGAGAGAGAAAGAGAGGCTGTATCAAGACTAATGAGAAAATGGGGCTGAGATTTTCTCACAGTTTAGAAGTTTCAGAGGTGTGATCGGGTGCTCTTGAACTGGCTGGAGGTTGTTTACTGGTCTGGAGGACTGAATGTTTCTTGTAAATGGGAAACCAAGATCATTCTTGGAGTTTTGTAGTTGAAGGACTGTTAAGTGACATGTTGTTGTTGTTGTTATGTGCCGTTGAGTTGGCCCCTCCTTGGGTTTCTGAGGCAGTATCACTA
>NW_006921956.1:1850947-1853380 GCF_000298275.1 Orycteropus afer afer
TTGTGGTGTATGTCTGGGTCGACTGAGAGATGAAATAAATGTTAAGGAGTAGTATTCCCTCTTGGGAAGTTGGGTTAAGGTTGGTGCATTTCTGTAAAGTGTCTATAAGGTGGGTGAGAAAGAGGGTTAGGTTTTTCTCAGGGCCTTCAGTAATTGTTTTAAGTTTGTCATAGTTAAATGCTTTATGAGCCATCTCTCTTAGGCTAGTAATAGCCAAGTAAGCATATGGCCCTGGTGTTGTCTGCCTGGGGAATTTATGTGATAGTCCCAATTAGGGTAGGCTCAAGGGATGGTTACAGAACCTAAGGAATGAGCTGTGTGCTGTCTGTGAAGTTAGTCAGCATGAGCTTGAGCTGCCAGACAGACATGCTCCTTTTCTTCTGGGGTGAGGGAAGAGTTTATAATGATATAGTATAGGTAGTGGCTTCAGTTGAAAAGGAACTGAGGTGCTTTTGAATTTGGGACAGGTTAGACATAGAGAAAGGAACATGAACATGGAGGATGCCTTCAGCTCTGGTTACCTTCTGAAGGGGAAGGATGAGAGCTGAGTGGCTTGAGAATGAGTGCAGGAAGGGAAAAAAGAGGCAGAAGGAGTGGTGTTCAGAGGAAGAGGAGTGGGAGAGACATAAGGGGGGATTTCCACTGGAGAAGGCGGTGGAGAGTGACCAGCCAAGTCAAAAGAGTGTTCAGGTTCAGGGATGGGATCAGTGGAGGTTGATTTAGAATGGAGAAGGAGAATTTGCTATGTAGAACAAGAGTGACAGAGAGAAGGATGATTGTGGAGAGTGAAGGCCTGGACATACGGAAGCTCAGACCATTTTCCATGGCTTTGACAGAAATTGTCCAAGTTATAGAGGACATTAAAATTAAAAGTGTCATTGTCAGGCCATTGAGAATCATTGTCTAATTTATATTGTGGCATGACAGTATTGCAAAAGAAAATGAGGCACTTAGGGCATGGTTCAGTAGATAATTTTAGTTCTTTAGGATGTTTTTAGGAGGCACCCTAATGGGGTATCTTTTGGTGGCTTGATTTTGAATTACCTATTGGTGGTTTAGGAACAATGACAAAAAGCCTCTAGAACATCAATCCACATGAAAGGCATCCCCTACATGGAGACCAATATCCAGAGTGAGATGGAGGCAGAGGCCCCTGACTAGAGGTCCTGAATCAGTGACAATACCTAGGAGCTCCTGGACCTCTGGAGAGTGAAGTCAGATAGATTTCTTGTCTAGCACTAGGACTTTTCAGAGAGGCAAATCAGAAATCTCAGAGAGAGAGAGAGGCAAGATATCACTTACCAAGAATGAGTGGGCTGGTGGTGGATGCAATGTCAGCAATGGAAGATCAAGACTCTGTTTGGATTTATCTCACTGTCCCGGGTTTTGGCACCAAAATAAAAGGTTCAGTGCTGGGAGAGAGAAAGCAGGCTGGTAGAATTTTCAAAAAAAGTTTATTAAAGCATCTGCATACAGATGGGCTGAGACCAGAATGATGTCAGCTCGGGCTGAGCTCAACAATACATCAGCTTGAGCTGGGGAAGTTGGGAGATTTAAATAGGGTGGCAGGAAGTTTATCAGCCATTTTATCGTGGGAGAGCATACCACGGTTGTCTTGGTAGCAATAGTCAAGACAGCAGATGTTCATCTGTGTTGTTGGAACTGTAAGCTTCAGTCATTCTTTGGGGTTCTGTCAGTCTTGTCTACCCACTTTTTAGAACTGGGTTGTGACCACTGTCCTGTTATTCAATTTCATATCTGGAGAGAAAAAGTATTAGGATTAAAGCAAAAAATAGCATGAAAATTTTAAGTCAAGGCTTGTATCTATTATGTCTGCCAATCCCTAAGGGAACTACTCAGCTGCTCCAGTAGATTCCACTATGGAGTTGATTACCAATCTCACCATGAGGAATAGTTTAACTGCAACCTGTTGCCCAGACACTCAATACGAGGCCTAGCCAAGTTGACATATAACCTTAACTACCATGACAGGAAATATCCCAATCTCCCTTTTCCAGGCTTGTTATCTATTGGTTCCTCTATTTGGGCACTCTCTATTGGAAGCCAACCAACCAGCTGAGAGGGGAGCATGGGTGGTATAGTTCACAGTCCCTTCCAGGGCACAGTGCCAGATAGAGATGAATAGAGAGTAGATTTGAGGGAGGGGATGAAAGTAGAGACTACCAAATTCACTAACCTTGAACCAGACATGGTGATCATGTCCCGAGAAATTTTTGTTCTAGCCCTTGCAATGACTCTGAAAAGCTATCTATTTTTATTTCCATAGTTAGTCAAAAGCTAAAGCTCAAAGGTATTTATCAAGGTGACCTAATCTTATGTGTAGTTCTTTATTCTGTCTACTCATCCATCTTGACCTCATTGTTCTTCCTCAACAGGACATGCCCATGCCTGTGCACTGCACTGCACTCAGCC
>NW_006921956.1:1853670-1855137 GCF_000298275.1 Orycteropus afer afer
GAATCAGACAGGCTTAAGATTTGAACTCCTGTACCTTATTTCAAAGCCCATTGACTTTCTATAATTATGGAATAAGATTCCATGAAAATGGAGTCTAAGTGCAATGTATATTTCACTCAACAATAAGTTTAAATTGTATCAGAATTAGAACAAAGCACTATAAGGTACCACCTATCCATCACCAAGTCAATATAAAAAGGAAGGGCAAGATTGTTTGGATATGTACTGTATTGGGTCAAATACTAAACCAAATAAATAAATAAAAATAAAGAGCACTTCACTGTGATCGAGTTGACTCTGACTCATAGCAACCTTCATAGGGTCTACAAGGTTGTGGATCCTTACAGAAGCAGACTGCCTCATCTTTCTCCCAAGGATCAGGTGGTGGATTTGAACCACTGACCTTTTGGTAAGCAGCCAAGTACCTTACCACAGTACTACTAGAGCTTCCAAGGTTGAGTATTATTTCCACAAAATTCATGTGCACCCCGAACCTCAGAATGTGATTTTATATGAAATAGGGTCTTTGTAGATGTAATTAGTTAGGTTGAGATCATACTGGATAAGAGTGGCCCCTAACTCCCCTATAGCTGATATCCTCATAGGAATACTTGAGGACACACAAAGACATAGACAAAGGCCAACGATGTGATGACAGAGGTAAAGAGCAGTGTAATACAATGAATGGCAAGCCAAGGCAAGCCAAGGATTTCCAATAACCACTAGAAGCCAGAATGAGACAAGGAAGGACTTTTTTCCCTGATACCTTCAGAAAGAGCATGGCCCTGCTTATATCTTGTTTTTGGACTTCCAACCTACAGAAATAGGAAGAATACATTTCTGTTGTTTGAAGCTACTCAGTTTATGGTAATTTATTATGGCAGTTTTAGAAAACTCAAAGACACACAGACAAGTCAGAAAAATTAACTAGGATTTTGGTTCATAGGCTTTCTCTCACTCACACGCACACACACACACACGCACACACATCATTCCCCACAGGGTCTCCTTCCTGTCAGAGAGGAAAAGCTGACACGTGTGTACTGAATTCCACACATCCCCATCCAGATCAGGCAGAGAACCATTGGATGTGTCCACACTGTGTATCCAGATGGGGACTTTGGCACCAAGGAGAGCTGTTTCTGCAGATCTTCCAGCCGGCACCAAGGTGCTGGGGAGGCCTTTGCTTGAAGCACATCTCACTACCCGTTTTCACAGAGAGAGAACCAACTGGGGATTTCAAGCAAGTGCTGCTATAGATCATAGCATTGAGACAGAGTGCATCAATGCCATACTGGAATCGTTCTCAACTGCTTGCTTGCCTATAGAAGGCACATTTTCCCCTCTACAGCCCCTTTCTCTGGTACTTGTAACAAGAAATGTTGCACAGCACATAATAGAACTAGAACATTTTCTAGAAGCACTCCTTTCTTAAAGAAATAAGAGCCTCCATGCCCTTATTTTCTG
>NW_006921956.1:1857829-1858287 GCF_000298275.1 Orycteropus afer afer
TTTTTTTTTTTTTTTCATTGAATATAAAAAGCACATTTTGTGTTCAAAAATTCCAAACCTTACTCTGAACATTCTCAATGTATTATTTTTCATCTAAAATGCAGGCATACTGAGAACCACATCAGTGTGAGACGCAGGTTCTGACACAGGCATTCCTAATATTTCCTGATGCCTCTGTGCCCACGTTAGGATTGTGAATCATGTAGCTACATTTAAACTGAGCAGATTCTGCTAAGGACGGAGCATAAATGGAAATAAAGCACATTTTTCATTCCCTATTCATTCTTAAATTCTGTGAATGTCAGTAAGAATTATGTATTATATAAAGAAAAAAAAATAGATCATTATTCTAGTCTAGTGCTCTCTAAATTTTGATACCCTGTGACAGTAGATTTCTTTCCTTTCAGAATTCCACTCTAAGCACACAGTAGGTGTTTATATTAAGCAACTGCATGTGA
>NW_006921956.1:1858387-1859678 GCF_000298275.1 Orycteropus afer afer
GGGTTTCTGAGGCAGTATCACTACGGAAGTAGATTGCCCCATCTTCCTTCCGAGGAGTGGCTGGTGGGTAGTATGAGACAAAGTCTGGCTACTATTGCTTCTAAGCAGCATTCCAACTTTACTTCTTTCAAGACAGATTTGTTCATTCTTCTGGCCATCCAAGGTGTATTCAATATTCTTTGCCAACACTACAATTCAAATTCATCAATTCCTCCATGGTCTTCCTTATTCACTATTCAGTTTTCACATCCATATGAGACTACTGAACAGACGATGGCATGGGTCAGGTGAACCTTAGTCTTCAAAGGGACATCTTTGCTCCTTAACAATGTAATGAGATCTTTTGAAGATTTGCCCAATATACTTGACATGTTGAATTCCTGGCCTATACTCGACAGCAGCTAACAATAACAACGACTTACTGCATGTCAATCCCTGTGGTAAGGGTTCATGCACTTCTCAGTAATATATAACAGGGTATATGCCAGGCTAAATCCAAGTGTTGGCAGGCTAGGCATCTTGAGTCGCATTCTTTTTTTGTTATGTTTGGGTAAGGCTTTCTGTTGCCTTTGGTCTTGTGCATCTCTTGTGTTATTTTCTCACTGCTCTGTGCTGCTCCAGGGCTGGCTTGTCTTGCCCTTGCAGGCATGGTATTTTCATGCCTCTGCCAGTGATGCAGATCTAAAATAGTATTCATTTTGCTTAATGTCCTTTTCTGTACCATCTAGCTCTGAAGTTTCACTTTCTTCCAAATGAAATGTTCAACTTCTCCTTTCTTCTTTTATAACTTCAATATTTACTTATCTTAGCTTTAATGCTGGAAAATTAAAAAAAAATTTACTAATGGAGGTCAAGGACTAGAAAAAAAGATAATATGATAGTATTTTACTTCTTAGGGAAAAAAAAAACACCACTGCTTCTTTTCTTTGTCATGAGAACAATTTTGCTCATTATTTTATTGGCAAAAAAATTCTACCATGATAATTAAATTATTTAACTGAGAACAGCATTGTTTGGAAAAATGATTATGAGAGTAAATTCTGGACTCCTTAGTTTGAATATTGGGTTAATCATTTCTAGCTGTTTGTTGTTTTTGTTGTTGTTATGTGCTGTTGAGTCAGATCTGACTCATAGAGACCTCTCCTTGGGTTTCTGAGGCTGTTTACTTCGGATAATTTATTTTACCTCCCTATTACTTGGGTAGGAGCTCTGGTAGCATAGTGCCTAAGGCACTTGACTGCTAACCAGAAGGCTGGTGGTTCAAACCCACCAGCCACTCCTCGGAAGGAAG
>NW_006921956.1:1861273-1862097 GCF_000298275.1 Orycteropus afer afer
CACACACACACACACACACACACCCATTTCAACATAGCAGTGCTTTCTTAGGAAGAGAGAAATATCACCTTGATGCAAGGTAAATGATCACAAAGTCTGATCTTGAAAAAATAATACTGAATGGCTATTACTAGCTTTGCTCTGTATATATAGTATTAAATTCAGTATGAATCATGTGTGGCTAAGATAAAATGTACAATATTGATCTTGATTTTTACTCCTCCAGGCTGTGTCTTAGTTCCTGGCCTTGATCTTAAGAAGTAAGATAGATGTTAGGCATTATTACCTAGCAGAAAGAGTAAAAAAAATCAATTTTATCTCCTGGTACTTCATTCCCTGTCCCTTCAATGGCCAGGCAATAACACTGGAACAACAGTAAGCTCACGTTTACTTATTAAAGGAAGAATGTGATGCTAGTCATTGCTGGGAATATACTAGCCTAGGCTCTGTGTTATACCAGGTGCGTGTTTTCAAATGACAAATATGTAAAGATAATGAGTTAATTTTCTCTCTCACAGTTATATAATAATTTTTACAAATCATCTCTGTAAAACTGAGGTAGATTTTTAAAAGAGATTTGTATTTTGAAATAATTGTAGACTTATAGAAGAGTTGCAAAGGTAGCAGGGAATGCTCCTGAAAACCTTCCTCCGCTTCCCCTAAGGTCAACATCTTATGTAACCATGGCACATTTCTTAAAGCTAAGAATTTAGCATTAGTATAATACTGTTCTCTAACCCATAAACTTTATGAACATCTGCACAATTTTTCCACTAATATTCTTCTTCCAATCCAAGATATCACATTTTATTAAGAGAATATAT
>NW_006921956.1:1863077-1875673 GCF_000298275.1 Orycteropus afer afer
AGCATAAGTGCCTAATTCTGCTGTGTGAAACCAAGAAAGGATTTAGTAGGGAGGAAATGTTTTAGATGAGCTTAGAAAGATAAGTAAGTGATTGCCAGAGAAGCAAGGAAAAAGAGGAGGGGAAGATCATTCCAGACAGGCAAAACCATGTGTTAACATATAAGGGGAAGGGATTGTGAGAATGTGACCTTTAGGAAAAATCAAGTCCTTTGGAAGAGCTGATGTGTAGTATTCTATGTGATAAGTAGCAATAGGTGTGATGGAAAGATCCATCAGTACTGGATCTACCTAATTCAAGGAAGAAATGATGGGGCTTGGACTAAAGTGGTACCAGAGGTGGTTGGGAAGATGCGATGGAATTCAGAAACAAAGAAAGGGACGCTGATTAAGAATAAGCAGAGCCTAAAGAGCTGAAGGAACTTCCCAGTTTTCTGAACTGTGATTTACTTGGCCTGTAAAATTTGAACAGAAGAAAAAAAGTGTGCATGATGTATGTATTAGAAGGGGTGGAAGATATGCGTTCCATTTGGACATATTGATTTGAGGTTTATATATTATATCTGAAGGAGCCTGGGTGGTGCAGTGGTTAAGTGCTCAGCTGCTAACCAAAAGAACGGTGGTTTGAGCCCTCTAGCCACTACTTGGGAAAAATATGTGGTAGCAGCTGCCATAAAGATTACAGACTTGTGAACCCTGTGGGACAATTTTACTCTGTGTGCTAGGGTCACTATGAGTTGGAATCCAACTCAATGGTAGCAGGCCTAATTTTCTCAGAGTCTCTATGAGTCAGAATTTACTTGATGGCAGCAGATTTGGTATTGGTATAGTATATCAAGGAATCCATTAGTGGTGCAATTATTTAATGCACTTGGCTGCTAACCAGATGTTTGGTGGTTCAAGTCTACCTAGAGGAACCTCAAAGGAAAGGCCCGGTGATCTACTTCCAACAAACCAGACATTGGAAACCCTATGCAGCACAGTTCTCCTCTGACAGACATGGGATCTCCATCACCCTGGGTCAACTCTATTGCAAGTGGTATATTATAGCCATTTAAAGGTGAATGCTGGGAAGCCCAAGGGAGAGAGGTGGATGGGAGAAATTTATTTGGAATCTGTCAGTATCAGCTGAGACTTGGCCCATGAGCTCAAATGGGATCATGAATTCAAGGGAAGATAAAAGAAGACCAAATGGGACACAATAAAATTTAATAAGTAGACAGAGAAAGAAGAGATCAGGCAAGAGAATCAGAAGGAAAGACCAGAGTGGTAGATGTGAAAGGCAAAGAGGGTGATTTGTGCATGCCAGAAAAAAGCTGGGAGAGAATCCTGGAATGCCCTGGGGTCAATAATATTATCAGCTCAAGCAGAGAGATGAAGGGAGATAAAGACTGAAAAATGCTTACTACAGTGGAGAATTAGGACTACGTTGGTTACGTTAACAAGTAAAAATCGAATGGGATGTGGATAGGCTTCAGACAGGAGCCAATTTAAAATAAGTTGAGGACAAACATGTTAAGACACAGAGGTTAGATTGCATCTTTTAGAAACTTGGATGTGAGTAGAAGTCAAGCACTAAAGCTAGAAGTTTGCAATGCTTGATGGTTTTCTTTAATCTGTTTGGTTGTTTATTTTGTTTGTTTGTTAATAAAAGAGAGACTTATTTAATTATAGACTAAAAGGACTCTTTCTGTGAAGAAGCAGAGATTGAAGACATTAGATAAGCAGAATTCACTGATGAAGAAAGTTCCCAGAGAATTCTAAAGATTATGCAAAAAACCTAAAACCCAAACACACTGCCACTGAGTCAATTACAACTCATAACGACCCCCATTAGGTTTCTGAGGTGGTAAATCTTTACGGAAGTAGATTGCCCAGTCTTGCTTCCATGGAGTGGCTGGTGGGTTTGAACCTCCAGTCTTCTGCTTAGCAGTCAAGTGCCTTAGGCACTGCTCCCCCAGAGGTCCTAAAAGATCATGCGATTTTGATAAAAAGTGAAGGAATTAGTCTTAGAGCAGAGGAAGGTCATTCTTTTCTTTTGACATCCAAGGTATGGAAGTAAACAGGAGAATACACCTACTCTTCACTTATCAACTATCTCCTTATCTTAAATTTTGTATGTTTGGAATAATTCTCTGGTGCATCTGCAGTGATCCAGGCTCCATTGCACCTTCTGTGGGCCATCTTGAATGACATATGAGAGGGCCTGACGATAACAGGGCCACACAAGTGTTGGTGGCCAACTAGCCACAGGATACCTTCTCCCATTTATCTTCAATGTCTCAGTTTGGTCACAGACAGGGTGGGATGACGATGGGAGATACAAGTTTGAGGGAGGGCATGGGGAGGTTGAGTGAGGGCCTGGAAGTGCCAGAAAGCTTGGTGGGGTGAGGTGGGAAGGAAGATCAGAGAGTGGGAATGCATGGGGCTATGAGGCCAGTAGAGGCAGAGAATGAGCAGCAACCCTGCCCAGGGTGGTTGCCGGGAAAAGATGGGTGGCCTTCAACTACTGACCTCCACCACCAGCACCTCCATCCTCCACAGGGTCTAAGGTGGTGGGAAAGGTATGATGAGGAAGGGAGACCCCTCTGTACCACGTGCATCCAAAGATGCACTGTGGACACCCAATAGGGGTTAGGGATGGGGGAAGAGCAGTGTTGCTAGAGATGGGACACAGCTTCTGACTCTCGTGTAACACTGGTTTTCATCCGGTCTTTGGAATGTAACCACGTTGACAATGAGGAGTCAGTGCAGAGACCAACACATTTGTAAAGAATCCAAGGCAGGGATAAGCAGGGGCTTCCTGATTAATGACTTCCAATTTCTCTGTAGGTTAGGAGGCACATTTATATATTGAGTATAACATAAGGAAATGTAGCAAAGCAGGTTAGATGGACATGGTGAAAATTCAGAATATGTGCTGGGGAGAATGGGAAAAGAAAAGGATCGCCAAGATGCACAGTGGTCAGCCAAAGCTGGAGCCCATGCTAAAAACAACCAGCCACCACTGCCATGGAGTTGGTTTCGACTCATAGCCACCCTATAAGACTACCCTGTAGGGTTTCCGTGGTTGCAAATCTTTCAGAGTGCTTTAACCACTGCATTACCAGAGACCTTTACCTATATATATGTATATATATATATTTATATGTAGGTTTCATGGAAAATAATGAATATTATTTATTTTTCACCAGTCTGTACATAGCAGCAAGGACAGGAGATACTGGAGTGAGTGAAGATTGAGGAATTTCTAAGATGTGAATGGTAGGAGGATAGTGGTAAAATTGAATTATTAAGCATTTAAATAGGGTAGGAGATTTTCTCTGGAAGGGGTGACAAAGATAATAAAACCAGGAGAAGGCAAATAGATTGGACAAAAGGAAGGGATCAATAGGGAGAACAATCAAGCCTGAAGTAAACAATGGGATTGACTGTGTAATTGAAAGTTAACCTAGGGCTGATTATCTAATCTCACTTGTGTCTCTCCACTTACCTTGCAAAGCCCTCATCCTTTTAACTACATTACAAGATTGGGGGTGACACTGTACACAAGAAGATATACTTTACTCTCTTATGAGAAAGAAGCAAGATTAATTTTTAAAAAAAACTTGCTCTTGTTACTCACTAGGAATAGTGTGTAGGAATGAAGTCAACTACAGGAATCTGCTGGGAATGAGCATGCTACTATTTACTGCTTATTTGTATGAAAACTCAGTTTCATGTTCTATCCATGATCAAGTTAGTGTTATTTTATGGGAAACACAGAAGCTGCCTTGCAGAAAATTACTGTTTTAACTGGTGCAGTCTTATACTTGATAGTGATTTAAAAATTGGCTTCATTACTAGTATTGTACTCACAGCATCCATCTAAATAATCTCCTTGGACATATCCTCACTCATAAACATCATTAAAGGGTATACTTACATTATGTTTAATCACAGAATATTCATGAAAACATCTCTCTGCCCAGATGAACTCTTATCATTGAATATTGCTTTTTTTATCTTGCTTGTTTTTATTACAGATCAAGCATCATAGAGAAAAGAATTTCAGTTATTGTACTTGGAAAGGGAAAAAGATACACAACAATGCTTTCTGAAATTTTGATAATATCAATACTATGGCATAAAGAGCAACTCCTCATCCATTCAAGAAATACTTATCTAGCATCTGTCAAGTACCAGGCTTTATTATAGGTAATGTGTGAGACATCTGCTTACAGTACCAAAAAAATAATTCTGCTCTAGTTGATATATAAATGGCAGATGTAACAGCAGGGGTGATTTATTTATTCATTACCAAATAGCACTCATTGTACTGTAAGCTCTCCAAGAACAGGGACTTTACATTATTTTTTCTTCACTGTGTTCCCAGGGCTTGGACATAAGACATGTAGAGCCCAACATGCCATAGACATCCAAACAATATTTGTTGGATGAAGGAATGAATGATTTCGATGTGGATCCTGTGGATGTAAGGGTTGGGTATTCTTGGATATTTCCTAGTATAGGAATGTGGAGTGTCATACTCATAGATGAGCAAAGCATAGGCTAAAGCATGCTATTTCACCTGGGTCTACAAAGTTCAAGGGGTCTATGAACTGAGATGAAAGAAAACATCTTTTTTTGCTCTCTGATTTCTAACTGAAATTTTGTGTTTTCTTCCATTTTGAATATATGCAAAAACAAACGAACAAACAAACAGTAGTAACAGCAGCATCAAGGAGGTATGGTTGTGAACTGATTAAAGCATTTGGCTGTTAACCAAAAGATTGGCAGTTTAAACACACCAGCTGCTCTGTGGGAGAAAGATGAGGCAGTCTGCTTCTCTATTCTGTCCTACAGGGTCGCTATGAGTCAGAATCAGCTCTGAGGCGGTGTATTGTTCGTTTGTTTTTTTTGTGATTAACAGTATCTGTGAGTTTGATACAAATAGAAATCACAGTTAAAGAAAAATAAAACACATTGCAGTTGTTGCAAATATCTCAAAATATTACTAAGCTCATGATAATTGAAATTATAGCTATTATTAGATTTGCTGCTAGGTTTACTAAGGGGATAATCCTTAGTGAAGGTAAATTTCCTGAAGGGTGGAGGCATATATGCTGGTTATCCACAGGAGGAAACTGAACTTGGGGAGTAGGAGGGAAACTTCCATTGAAGAAGAGCTAATGGAAGAAAGAAAACAGGTATAGTCAGATATGGACATTTTAGTATAGGGAGTCCAAACAATTGTATTTATAAAATTTATTCTACATTTTTTGTAAAGCAAGTTACAAGGTCATCTGTGAAAATTAGGAGATTGATAAAAGGTTTAAGGATTCTGGAAAAAGTTTCAAGGAGTTATTGTGAAGAGAGGAAAAGAAAAATGATGGGGAATATGAAAGACTTCCTAAGTGGTGGAGGCATGTGGAAAGTGTTGTTAATAGGTGCCATCACGTAGGCTCCAACTCACAGTGACCCTATATATGCAACAGAAAGAAATACTGGCTATTCCTTTGCCAGCCTCACAATTGCAGGTATGCCTGAGCCCATCACTGCAGCAACTGGGTAGATCCATCTTGTTGAGGGCCTTCCCCTTATTCAAAGACCCTCCACTTTACCAGACATGATACCCTTCTCCAGGGAATGGTCTCTTCTGACAACATGACCAAAGTAGGTGAGACAAAGTCTGGTTATTCTCGCTTCCAAGAAACATTCCGAGTACACTTCTTCCAAGATAGATTTTTTAGTTCTTCTGGCAGTCCATGGTACTTTCAGTATTCTTCGCCACCACAATTCAAAAACATCAACTCTTCTTCAATGTTTGTTATTCATTGTCCAATTTTCACATGCATGTGAGGTGACTGAAAATACTAGGCTTTGACTGAAAATACTAAGGCTTGGGTTAACTTCAAAGAGACATCTTTGGTCTTTGTCCTTCAGCCCTTTAAAGAGGTCTTTTGCAGTAGATTTGCCCAATGAAATACGACGTCTGATTTCTGGGCTGCTGCTTCCATTGACATTGACGGTGGATCCAAGTTATATGAAATCTTGGACAACTTCAATCTTTTCTCCATTTATCATGACACTGTTTATTGGTCCAGTTCTGAGGATTTTCATTTTTTTATGTTGAGGTATAATCCATACTGCTGAGTATAGTCTTTAATTTTTGTCAGTAAGTGCTTCAAGTCATCTTCAATTTCAGTAATCAAGGTTGCATCATCTGAATATTGCAGGTTGTTAATGAATCTTCCTGTAATCCTGATGCTGCATTCTTCTTTATATAGTCCAGCTTCTCTGATTACTTGCCCAGCGTACAGATTGAATAAATATGGTGAAAAGATACAACCCTGACGCACTCCCTTCCTGATTTTAAGCTAGGCAGTATCCCCTTGTTCTGTTCCAATGAAGATTCTCCTGGTCTATGTACAGGTTCCTCATGAGTACAATTAAGTGTTCTGGAATTTCCATTTTTCTCAATGTTATCCACAATTTGTTATGATCCACAAAGTTGAATGTTTTTGCATACTCAATGAAACACAAGTAAACATCTTTCTGGTATTCCTTGCTTTCAGCCATGATAAATCTGACATCAACAATGATATCTCTTATTCCACATCCTCTTCTGAATCCAGCCTGCATTTCTGGAAGTTCCCTGTTAATATACTGCTGAAACAATTTTTGAATTATCTTCAGCAAAATTTTACCTGTGTGTGATATCAATGATATCGTTCAATAATTTCCACATTCTGTTGAATTGCCTTTCTTTGATGAGTACAAATATGGATCTCTTCCAGTCAGTTGGCCAGGTAGCTGTCTTACAAATTTCTTGGCATAGATGAGTAAGTAACTCTAGGGCAGCATCCATTTGTGGAAACATCTGAATGGTATTCCGTCAATTTTTCTCTAGCCTTGTTTTTAGTCAATTCCTTCAATGCAGCTCTGAATTCTTCCTTCAATACCATTGGTTCTTGATAATACGCCATTTCTTGAAATAGATGAATATTGACCAGTTCTTTTTGGTACAGTGATTCTGTATTTTCCTATCATCTTCTTTTGATATCCTGATTTGGTCAATATTTTGGCATTAGAATCTCAATATTGCAACTTGAGGCTTGAATTTTATCTTCAGTTTTTCAGCTTGAGAAAGGCTGAGCATGTTCTTCCCTTTTGGTTTTATAACTCCAGGTCTTTGCACATTTCATTGTAATAGTTGACTTTGTCTTCTCGAGGTGCTCTTTTAAATCTTATGTTTAGCTCTTTTATCTCGTCATTTCTTCCATTTGCTTTAGCTACTCTGTACAAGAGCAAGTTTCAGAGTCTCTTCTGACATCCATTTTGGTCTTTTCTTCGTCTCCTTACTTTTTAATGACCTTTTGCTTTCTTCATGAATGATGTTCTTGATGTTATCCCACAGTTTATCTGGTTTTTGGTTATTGGTGTTCAATGGGTCAAATCTATGCTTCAGATGGTCTCTAAATTTAAGTGGGATATAATCAAGGTCATATTTTGGCTGTCATAGACTTGATTTAATTGTTTTCAGCTTCAACTTGGACTTGCTTATGAGCAATTTGTGGTCTCCTCCACTGTCAGCTACCAGCCTTGTTTTGGCTAAAGATATTGAGCTTCTCCATCTCCTTTTTCCACAGATATAGTCTATCTGATTCCTT
Organism: Orycteropus afer afer; assembly: GCF_000298275.1. NCBI lineage: Eukaryota > Metazoa > Chordata > Mammalia > Tubulidentata > Orycteropodidae > Orycteropus > Orycteropus afer. The sequence continues at coordinate 1,870,727 of NW_006921956.1, forward strand.
TCTATTACGTCTGGTGAAGTCCCAATGTATAGCCACTGTTTACGTTGTTGAAAAAAGCTATTTGCAATGAATAAGTCATTGGTCTTGCATAATTCTGTCATACAATCTCCAGTGCCAGTTCTATCACTAAGGCCATATTTTCTAGCTACTGGTGATCCTTCGTTCCTTCCAACATTTGGATTCCAATCACCAGTGATAATCAGCACGCCTTGATTGCATGTTTGGTCTATTTCAGACAGCAGAAGCAGGTAAAAACCTATGATTTCTTTGTCTTTGGCTCTGGTGGTCAGTGCATAAATTTGAATAATAGTAGTATTAACTGGTCATCTGTTTAGTCAATTCTGACTCATAGCGACCCCACCTTGGGTTTCGGAGAAACACTCTATGGAAGTAGATTGCCCAGTTTTCCTTCTGAGGAGTGGCTGATGGGTTTGAACCACCATCTTTCTGGTTAGCAGTCAGATTCCTTAGGCACTATGCCACCTCCTCCTTGTAGGCGTAATGATATTATTCTATCACTGACTGCGTTGTACTTCAGGATAAGTCTTGAAACATTTTTTTGTGATGATGAATGCCATGCCATTCTTCTTCAATTTCCCATTCCTGACATAGTAGGTCATATGAATGTCTGATTCAAAATGACCAAAACAAGTGCATTTCAGCTGACTAATGCTTAGGAGATAGATCTTTATGTGCCCATTTCATTTTTGAAAGTTTCTAATTTTTCTGCATTCATGTTTTTTACATTCCATGCTCTGATTATTATTAATGGATGTTTGTAGCAATTTCTTCCCATTTTGAGTCATGCCACATCAGCACATAGAGGTCCTGAAAGCTTTGCTCCATACACTTCATTAAGCTTGACTCTACTTTGAGGAGACAGCTCTTCTTCAGTTGTAGTCTGAGTGTCTTCCAACCAGAGGGGCTTATCTTCTGGCATGGTATCGGGAAATGTTTCAGGGTTATTCATCATGTTTTCCCATAATATATCAGATAATGTTTCACTGTTATTCATAAGGTTTTCACTGGACAATAGTTTGAGATGTGGATGAGCCCTTCCTTCTTCCAAGTCTGTCTTAGTCTGGAAGCTCTGCTGAAACCTGTCCACCATGGGAATCCTGCTGGTATTTGAAATACTGCTGGAATAGTCTCCAGCCTCACAGCAACCACAGTGCAACAAACTGACAGATGAGTGGTGGTGTGGAAGTAGGACTCTGATTAATAAAATTTCAAAATACCAGATTGTTAATTTTACTCTGCCTCTGTTCCACAGCCTGTGACTGGCCTAAAGAAGTCAAAGTTTAATTCATCCAGGATGGGAGTATTTTTTAGGAACGTATTACAAAGATCAAAGTGTCAAGGTGATGTAGGGAATTGGTAAGAGAAGAATTGGAATGAAGTTCAGTGTGGAGAGAAGTGAATCCATATGTTATATGCTGATGGTTGTATTGTGGGGCTGGGCATTTCTTTGCCCTTTACTCTGGATGGGAGAAAAGAGTATGTATGGTGCCACTGGACAGCAGGAAGCAGGCACACTCTGGTCACCTGACCTTCCATTCAATTCAGAGTAAAGCTTCATTGCTAGAGAGTCAATAATCATCTCTGGGTTAGATCAGCCCTCTGCCTTGAGTTGGTGGTGTGTGTACCTCAGTGCTCTGGGAGACCTGGGTTGCTGACAGCTGTGTAAACATATACGAACACAAGCATCCTCCCAATTCTCTACTTGTGTATATTTATAATAAATTAGGAAAACTTCCTAGAAGTGACATTTCTGCTTTAAAGGGAAAGGATAATTTAAAAATTTTTGGTAGGTGTTAGCAAATTTCCAAGCATGAATTTCATTCCTACTTATATTTAGAGAGATATTTCTACACACTCTTCTTTACATGAGGCTTTCCAAGATTAAAATCTCTGCCAATGTACTAGAAAAACCTTGAAATTCTATTTTTTTTTAATTTGACTTTGCTTTTTTTTTTTTTTTTTTTAATTAGTGAGGAGAGGCTGAACAGGACCATTTGCAATGCTTTTGCATGTGTGACTTGTTTATTTACATACCTTGCACAAACTTTGTCTTCTTTATCTTTCTAAGACTCCTTTATAGAAAAATGAACACTCTGCCCTATATATGTTGCAGTTCAGTATATGGTTTAACTATGTTTCTGTTGTTGTGTTTTTGACTGGCGGACCCTTTATATGGGTAACATTAAGAAATCTTACATATTTGCTTCCCGACCTTCATCCTCAGCATCTGCTTTGCTCTACAGGGCTGAGAAACTTGCTTTCAAATTTGATCCAAAATACATAATGCCAACAACTTCACTAGCTATTTGTGGGATTATAGTGTAGAAAAGGAGTCAGAGGCTCCTTGTTTAGCCAAACTTTTCAAATTCATTTTTGGATATTCAAAGTCAAGGCCAGAATCCAGTTTGAGATGATATCTATCTTGCATGCAACAGTTATTTGGCAAAATGGAAACAATTGGTGATGTGGGCAGAAGTCTTTTTAGTGGAGTGGTTATGACAAAAGCCCATGGGGGTGGGTTGAGGAGAAACTGAGAATCAGGCAATCTTGTGTCACCTGACCTTCTAAGCAATGTTAGACGCTAGTGCCGGTGAGGGAAGAAACAGGAAGAACACACAGTTCCCGATGAGCTTTCCTATGAAGAGGAGATAAGAAATTACCTGTAGCTGGAGACATATGTACAAACAGAGTAGAGTCCAGATTTGGCACATTCCAAACCCTCAAACTTAGACTGTTATATGCTAGTCAAACTCCAGTTACTTTTTCAAAATCGATTAATAAAATCAGTCCAATTTAAATATATGATATTATGTCTTATTCTACCCTTAAACAAACAACAACAACAAAACGAAGTCACTCATAGCCTTGGAGTAGATTTTGATTCAGGGTGACCCCATTTGTCTCTACCATTTGTTGTTGTTATGTGCCATCTACCATTAGCTATCAGTTATTTGACTTTAAGGAGATGCTCTATTGCATTTCAAATATCTTTTTTTTTTTTTAATATTTTGTTGTTGACAATATAAATAGTAAAACATACACAAATTCAACGATTTCTACATGTACAACTTAGTGACACTGATTACTTACGTTGAGTTTTGCAACCATCCTCACCCTCTTTTTGAGTTGCTCCTCCAGCATTAGCACAAACTCTAAGGGTCTGATCTAAACTTTTGAGTTGCTAGTGTCAATATGATTCCACATAGATAGTTTTTAAAAGAGCATAATGCTCCAGGTAGATATTTTTACTAGTTAAGATAAACTATTGTTTGGTTTTAAGAAGACTGCAGGGAATATTTTTGGTTTAAGGTTTGGAGATTATCTCAGGGCTAAGATCTTAGTTCCAAGCATTTTCAAGTTCTTCCATAACCTGTTCTTTTAACGTGACCACAAACTTTAGTTGAAAATGATGTTAATAATTAACTTCAAAGTGTTTGTTTAATTTTTGCCACAGACCACTGTCCTCAAAATGTAATGAAGCACAGAAGATGTGATATTCATCCATAATGACTAAGAGTGCTAGGTTAAGCTTGATTCCTGCCCACAAGAACTGACATTTGAAGAGGTAGAATGTGTCAACTACCAACAAGGCAACATAGCCAATGGTATTTCCTTATCACAGTGCCTAAGGCATTTGACTACTAGCCGGAAGGTTGGAGGTTCAAACCCACCAGCTGCTCCATAGAAGGAAGATGGGGTAATATACTGATACAAAGATTTACAGCCCAAATGGGGTCACTATGAGTCAGAATTAACTCGATGGCAGTGGTTTTTTTTTTTTTTTTTTTGTATGACAACAACATTTGGCAAAATAAATATTTATTAACAATACAACAGGGTTTTCTAAAAATGTGGCATTTAGACCATTGTGGTAGTTATGTTTGTGTGTCAACTTGGCCTTGCCTGGTTCAGTGGCTGGCAGCTGGTGGTAGTTTTTCCCCATGATGAGACAGCCAGTCAACTCCATGGTGGGATCTACCACAAGCAGCTGAGTAGCTGCCTTAGGGAATTTGGTCTGCTTCTTGTATATAAGCAGAAGTCTTGGGGAATGGTCCCTAGCTTATGACATGCTTGGACCCAGCATGTAGTCATGTCGTTGTTCAGCAGCCTGCCATGCTCTGCCAACTTTGGGACTTAAAATGGATTTGACTTATTGGCCTTCTGTGTGGTTTGGTAACATCAGGACTGTGTAATTTGTATTTGTTGACCTTGGGCTTATGAGCCTCAGCAGACAGTAGCTGCCTGAGTGAAGATGTCTCTAGCTTCAGTGGGCTGGGTGCAAGAGGCAGAGCTGAAGCCCAAGGTCGAGGGGCTTTCACCCAGCCCCTAGAGCCTGGCACTTTGACCTTGGACTTAAAAGCTCTAAACTGTAAGAGAATAAGCTCCTATTTGTTAAGGCCATCCCGTTTGTAGTATATTTCTGTCAGAGCGGCACTAGGTAACCAGAACAACCACTTCACCCTTTTGTGGCTTCATTTTCCTGACTTGGCCTTATTCCAGGTCACTTAGTTTTGCTATTGGTCAGGATTTGTAATCTCCTCCAAATGGTTACCATGCTCCACTGAAACCACTTCTGCAAACCTGTGGTGTATTCTGCTGGATATTACAGACCTGGTTCACCTTATACGTTGTGTTTCCAGGGAAGCCTGGACTCAATCTGATCTTCCATACGGGCAGATCCCACAAAGCATCATGCAGGTGGCATTCAACACAGAGAACCTCAGCTCTGTCCATGTCAGAAGTCCCATGTACATCTATCCCATCTCTGCTTTTGCAAGTTCATGTTCATATCTGCCCCTTTGGCTTTTTCATTTCTTTCTTTTCTTGGATTTGCACTTGTCCTCTATTTCTAAAGAAGATTTTGCCTTACTGTTTTGATTCTTTTTCTTTTTTTTTTTTTCTTAGGCCTCATTTCTATTTATTTAA
>NW_006921956.1:1877372-1881189 GCF_000298275.1 Orycteropus afer afer
TCCTATCCATGAGCATGGGATGTTTTTCCATTTATTTAGGTCTTTTATGGTTTCTTGAAGTAGCTTTTTATAGTTTTCTTTGTAGAGCTCTATTGTGTCTACTCTTTTGATTCTTGGTATTCTATTAAGTTTGGAACATTTTGTCTCACTGTCTTCCTTTGCTTCTAATCATTCCATGTCTTCTCTAAGTAGCTTTTTATAGTTTTCTTTGTAGAGCTCTTTTGTGTCTACTCTTTTGATTCTTGGTATTCTATTAAGTTTGGAACATTTTGTCTCACTGTCTTCCTTTGCTTCTAATCATTCCATGTCTTCTCTACAAAGAGCTGACTTAATCCAACCCCCAGCACAAGCCTGATTGTAGCTCATTTAACTAGTGCTCTTGATGTACTCTTATCCATAGACCAGAAGGAAGATCAAACAATGGCTTGTTATTATCTTGACAGAATCAAATATGATGAGACATAGTTAAGTAAGATTTCATGAGTAGCATGGGAGTTAAAGGAGTATTTCAACCCCATACCTGATACTCAAGAAGAGCTTTGTGTGTGTGTGTGTGTGTGTGTGTGTGTGTGTGTGTGTTTAGGTATAAGGATATAGGTGGTACAGAAGGGAGATGGGGCTACCAAGAATCTATGTACCTGCCCTCTGCTCAGTCTGAGAGCATGGGACTCAGATGAGGTCAGAGACCAGACTTGTGGATTTCTTGAGCAGAGAGATGGAACATTTGCAACAAGTTGTGCAGCTTTAATGACCAGTAACACATCTTGCCTCATCTTCACCAGAACAAAATGAGGGAATTGAGCCATTGGTAAGTTCAATCAAATACTTTCCTTTTCTTTGGTGTGAAAGATATTCCAGAGACATGATGTTGTTAGGGCAATGTGCAAAATAAAGATGTGTCTTAGAAACACTGCTTTGCTATGGAATTGAAAGGATGTAATGAAAGTGGAAATGATTTCTCATTTTCAAAAAGAAAAAAACATCTTTCAGTGAAAGGGGATATAGCATTTGTGAATGGAGTTTTACTCATGTTAGACATTTCCAAATATGAAATAAATTTATGCTTCCTCAGAAAATCCCAGGCATCCACTTTTTAGAAACCCTAGTCTTTGGTAATAGATGTTTATTCCCAAAGTGTATCACACAGAATGAGATGAATCTATCTCCATTCCAACATGTACATCCACATGCACATTATTTCTGCATTATTTTCTTCTTAGTGTTAATGAATCAACAAGGAGAAAATTTGAGATCCCACAGTTGTGTGATAAATCCAGTACATACCTTATACTCATCAAAAATAAATGGTGTTCTATTAGTGTTAGCACCATGTGATGTTTTCCCACATTTAAAGGAAGGGGGACTCTTGACAGAAACCCTATGACAGGGTAACAAACTACAGTTTAAGAGACTAAACCATATGTTAATATCTTTACACATAAGGATTTGGCTGTTTAACAAAAGAGAAAAAGAAGTACTACTAATTCATATGTGAAAGTGAAGTAAGAGAACTTATTGCTGGTAGTTAAAATTCATGTGGAATGAATTTTCCAAATAACTGAACCTTATCCCTTTAAAACAAAAATTACCATCGTATATGCCAAACCAACTACTAAGCACATTTATAATTGTTATCTTATTTGTAACGTACCACAACTCCACCGGGAGCCTGGTGGTGCAGTGGTGAAGTTCTAGTCTTTTAACTGAAAGGTCAAGTCCACCCTGCAGCTCGGTGGAAAAGGAAGGGTTGATCTGCTGCAGTAAGGATCACAGTCTGGGAAACCCGACGGGGCAGTTCTTCTCTGTCCTATAGGGTCACTATTGTCAGAATCCACTTGGCAGCATACAACCACAACCACCCCACTAGTGTTATTATTCACTGTTTTCAAGTTGCCCTCTGACTCTTGGTGACTATACAATAGGAGTAAATGCCACCCAGTCCTGCACCGTCACCATGTAAATTGGGACACTGTGATCTATAGGGTTTTAACTGGCTGATTTTTGAAGGTAGGCAGGCAGGCCTTTCTACTTTGTCTTAGTCTGGAAGCTCTGCTGAAACTTGATCAACATCAGAGCAACAAACCTCCTCTGAGAAGGAGACAGCGGTGCATGATGAAGTGTGTTAGTTGTGAATTGGAACCCAGTCTCCTGCATGGAAAGTGGGAATTCTATCACTAAACCATCATTACTGATGTTTTGAGATAGTTAATGTGTATCAACTGGGCTAGGCTATGATTCCCAGTATTGTATGATAGGCTTCCATTCATGATCTGACATAATTATCTTCCAGTTTGTGATATTATGCAGTTATCCTCCATTTTATTGGTTGTAAATCCTAACCAGCCACTCCTCGGAAGGAAGGTTGGGCAATCCTACTTCCGTAGTGATACTGCCTCGGAAACCCAAGGAGGGGTTGCTATGAGTCAGGTTTGACTTGATGGCACATAACGACAACAACAACAAATATGTTAATGAGGCAGGATTAGTGTGGGGCATATTTTGAGACACAGCCTTACAAGAGAGCGTGACTCAAGTCATACCCTTACTCAAGTTCCACACTTAGTCACGTCCCACCATTACTCTGATGTAAGGGGGACTTATTTCCTTGGGAATGTGACCTGCATCCTATATACAGATAGTCCTCGGGTTATGAACATTCAACTTACAGACAACTTCTATTTCTCCTTTAAACCAATTCTGTCATGACCAGCAAAGTAAAACAGAAACAGACCCAAAGTTTCACAATTTATCAGATTTAGCAAGGTATCTGAAACAGGAAATATTATGGATCAAAGCCCTGGAATGGTAGACTTGGAAGAAGTGTAGCAAGCCCTTTTGGGAACCTGATGCCTGAGACCGGATTTTTGGCAGGATTGAAGGAGAACAACACACATCCAAAGCAGAGGGATTGGTTACCATCTTTGAACAAGGCACCACCATCTTTGTGTGGGACAGTTCTGCTTCAGACTGTACTCAAAATCCAAGAGCAAGAGATTCAGTCACTAAGCAATGCATACACTGCCCTTCTCCTGCAAAGGGAGATTGAGCTTCTAGGAGGGCTTTGTCCCATAATGTTTTCCATTCCAGCTATTTTTCTGGTTCATCATAATTTAAAAAATTCCTGTTTGTCCCAGTAATACATCCTTGGCATTGTCTGAACTCTCTAGAACCAGTTTGAAGCATGACAAATTCTTAAAGACACAGGAACAGATCTCATTTGTAACCTGGGGACTACTTGTATATCTAGATGCTCTGGCTGGGCTCTCCCTTGCTCTGGAGCCTACATCCAGCTCATCATCATCTGACCTCCAGTTCCTGGGGCTTGAGTTAGCAGCCTGCTGATTCTGAGATTTGCCAACTTCTGAGCCCTGTGAGCCAGTAGCTTGCCATCTTACCTGCCGATTTTGGGATTCACCAGCTTCTGAAGCCCTGTGAACTGTTATCTGACATGCTGAGTGTGAGTTTATCAGCCCCTGCAACCCTGTGAGTCAGGAGAAGCCCACAGCCTGATGATGGACCCATGGATTTGGGACTTGCCAGCCTCGACAACCATGTGAGCCATTTCCTTGAGATAAATCTCTCTCTCTCTCTCCCTTTCTCTCTCTCTTCATACACACACACACATAATTTTTTTTTTTTTTTCTTTTAAGCAAACCAAACCAAGCCCACTGCCACTGAGTAGATTCCAACTACCCAGTTGGGTTTCCAAGGAGGTAAATCTTTATGGAAGTAGACTGTCTCATCTTCCTTTTGTGGATCATCTGGTGGGTTTGAATTACCAACCTTCTGGTTAGCATTCAAATGCCTTAGCACTATG
>NW_006921956.1:1881859-1883188 GCF_000298275.1 Orycteropus afer afer
GTGGGGCTGGCGCGGGATCGGGCAGTGTTTCGTTCTGCTGTGCATGGGGTCGCTATGAGTCGGAAACGACTCGACGGCCCTTAACAACAACAACAAAAACATTGAGTTGATTCTAACTCATAGTGCCTCTAATTTTTATGAAAGCAGACTGCCAGGTCTTTCTCCCCCAAAACAGCTGGTGTTCTAGGGCTCTAGACCTTTTGGTTAGTAAGAGCTATTTAAACATTGTGGATCCAAGGCTCCTCTGAAAATGGTTAAGTGATCCAAGTTATAGAGCTATTCAACAATGAATCATTTAAGGAAATGTTAACTATTTTAATGGTGTCATTCAACAATTCATTTCACACGTCAGCTTCATTAAAAGTGATAATGAACATATTGATTGTTTTTTGATAGCTCGGACCTATGGGAGACCAATAATTATTATATTTGTAGTATTCCGAGGTAAGAAAGGGAAAGAAATATGTTAAGCGTAATTATATTTGTACACATCTACACCAGATACTCTGATTTTGGAATTCTAATACTGGCTTTAATTTTTTTTTTTTTTCTTTCTCCTATCTCTATTAGATTGCTGGCTGTCACTTTGTTCTAGTATAGTGCAATTTAGAATTTGAGCACCATATATCCCTCAAGAATTATCCTCTTTTCAATTGTCTTTGATATTGAATTTAAATATTCCAAATTATTTTTATTTCACATTATTAATAAAATCTTATGCCAAATATGGAATGAGTAACTTAAAAAACCTCATACTATAGATTATTTTTCTTTTCAAAGAATTTATGCCTAGAAATGAAGAACACACATCTTTCAAAAAATATACATATTTTCTTCCAATGCTGAAAAGGTAAAAGTTTTCAGGTTATAATGGTTTTTTATATGACAGGGACAAAATGCTCTTATTCCTATTTTTGGTCAGTTTTTCATCTGCCAATAGACTTATGTCTTCCCCTCCACACATACTGAGTATAAACATTATACCAGTAATATCCATACCAGTAAAAGGATATGACTTTTTCCAAGTTCAGATGTAGGGACAGCTCTCCACAAGACAATGATAGCTTGCTCATATTTGTTATCTCTTTGCAACTCCATATTGGTCTTCCATATAGGAAGAATATATGATCTAAATCATCAAATTATTGATTTGAATTATGATTATTTTCTTTTTTCCCAATATTTCACAGAATAAGGAACACAGAGTATAAAGCACTTATGCTACCTTCTTGGACAGGATTAATATTTCTTAGGTGAGTTATGCTGTTGTTGTTGTTGTTATTTGCCGTCGAGTCAGCCCCGACTCATAGCGACCTCTCCTTGGGTTTC
>NW_006921956.1:1883668-1896305 GCF_000298275.1 Orycteropus afer afer
AACAAAAAGTTGGTGATTTGAACCCACCAGCCATTCTGCAGAAGAAAGATGAGGCAGTCTACTCCCATAGAGATTGACAGACTTGGAAACCCATGGGCGTCATTATGAGTTGGACTCAACTTGATGGCAGTGAGTTTGGTTTGGTTTTGGAGGTATTATTGGATGTAGAATATTAGGCATAGTCATTTTGAAATTTATCTGTAAGTTTTTAGTTATAGAAAGTCCATTAAGGCTTTAGATTAGATCTAATAGATTTAAGGAGGGGGGACAGGACTCCCAGTTAAATCATTATATATCATACATTTCAATTTAAATGAGAAACTTGTATTATTTTCTGACTAGGTTGCTGTTAAGTGCTATTGAGTCATTTCTGGTGTATAGCAATGAAACACCACACAGTTCTGCTCCATCCTCACAATCCTTGATTGCTTGAGTTCATTGTGGAGCTACTGTGTCAATCCATCTCACTGAAGGTCTTCCCCTTTTCACTGACCCTCTGCTTTTCCAAGAATGATACCCTTCTCCAGGCACTGATTCCTTCTGATAACATGACCAAAGTACCAGAAATTAAGTCTGGCCATTCTCATTTCTAAGGAGAATTCCAGCTGTACTTCTGCCAAGACAGATTTGTTGATTCTTCTGCAATCCATGGTATTTTCAATATTCTTAAGAACACCAAAGTTTAAATGCATCAATTCTTTCTTTAGTCTTCCTTATTCACTGTCCAGTTTTCACAAGCATATGAAGCTATTGAAAAGAACATGGCTTGGATCAGACACGACTTAGTTTTTAAAGTGATATCTTTGCTCCTTAATATTTTAACGATGTCTTTTTCAGCAGATTTGCCAAGTAAAATATGTCATCTGGTTTCTTGAAGGCTGTTTCCATGGGTGTTGATTGTGGATTCAATTAAAATGAAATCCATGACCAATCCAATCTTTTCTCCATTTATAATGGTATTACTTGTTAGTCCACTTGTGAGGCTTTTTGTTTTCTTTATGTTAAGGTACAATCCATACTTAAGGCAGTAGTCTTTGATCTCTATCAGTAAGTGCTTCAAGTCTTCTTCACTTTCAGCAAACACAATTGTGTCCTCTGCATATTACAGGTTGTTAATGAGTCTTCTTTGAATCATGATGCCTGGGTCATATGGATCTTGGCTGGAAGAAAAGAAAAGCAGAAAAATGTTTACCTATGGTTTGGAATATGGCAAGCTTATTCCTCATTAACCTAATTATCAAAAAAAAAAAAAAAAATTATGGAATAGACCCCAGTAGTGACATTTACTATCATCCCCATATAATGATTATTGTGGCATCTGAATTTTGGAAATAAAATACACATAACTTGTGTTTTTTTTATTTTTCTATGACTACAATTCAGTTCAGAAGTATAGGTAGCATCCAGTCACACTATCTTGACCATATCTTTGTGTATCACCTGCTTGAAAGGTCAGAGCCAAAGTTTGGTCCACTTCAATCAATTGTTTAAGAGGCTACACATGACTTTTGAACAGTAACACCTCTGCTATTCTAATTTTCCTTTTGCTTTAATTTTCTGTCTTTTTTTTTTTTTTTTTAATCTAGTTACTAGGACAGAATGGTATGAAGAAATACATGAAATAAATGTTTAATCATACTGCAAAAAAAAAAAAAAACCTTCATAAACATATGTCTTTCCCTCTCTCTTCTGCAGTCCTGATTTTCTATTTATATTATATTAATCCAGTTGAAGCATGCCACTTTATTGTGTGCATGTCACTTTATGGGAGTAAAGCAGCAGGGTAAACACAAAGTATATCCCCGGGTTTGTTAAATCAAACTTAGGTCGGTATAATGCTCACACTGGAAGCGAGCAGTAGAAATACCCAAAGGAAGAAATCAAGGAGATTGCATGCAGTTTAAAATCACGGATCTTTAAATTTCCAGGAATGCATTCTTGCTTTAATTTTATCTCCATCACTTTATGCTTTGCTTCAGAACTTTAAGCTTAAGGAAAGACATTTTGGATGCCATTCAACATTGGTAATTCCTTTAGCATTCCTTAAACAAATATTTGAATTTATATTATAACCAATGAAGTAGGTTGGGGTATAAAATAAATTTATAAATCAAAGGTGGGGAACTTAAGCTTATATTTAAAATGGAAAGACATTATAATACATATATATCTTTATTTTTGTAACATATAAAATATATATCCTTATTACCAGTATTTTCTGGTCTCTTTCACTGAGAATAACAACTTTAAAACATTTTAACTTTCTCTTTTTATATTTACCTCTGCATTTTTAAATACTCTGGTAGTATAGTGCCTAAGGCACTTGACTGCTAACCAGAAGGCTGGTGGTTCAAACCCACCAGCTACTCCTCAGAAGGAAAGTTTGGAAATCTACTTCCATAGTGATACCACCTACGAACCCACGGAGGGGTCGCTATGAGTAGGGTCTGACTTGACAGCCCATAACAACAACAATATACTTACACTGCTTCTTTGAAGATGGAAGAAATGTAGAAAGTCACTATATCAAAAAGAATTGCTTGAAATTCAACCATTTTTGTAGGGAGAATATTATGAAGAACTGATGAATTAAAGGAAGAAGTCAAGCTTCACTGAAGGCATTAGCTAAAAACAAGCCTCCAGAAATGAATGGGATAGTGATTGAGATGTGTCAATAAACAGAGGAAATGCTACAAGTGCTCACTTGTCTACACCAAGAAATATGGAAGATGGCCACCTGGCTAAGCATATGGAAAAGACACACATATGTGCCCATTCCAAAGGAAGGTGATTCGAAAGAATGCATGGATTATTGAATAATATTATTAACATCACATGCAAGTAAAATTTTGCTCAAGAAAATTAAAAAAAAAAAAAAAAGACCTAGTATATCAACAGTGAACTGCCAGAAATTTATGCTGATTCAGAAGAGCCATGGAGGGAGAAATATCTTTACAGATGTCAGGTACACCTTGGCTGAAAAGAAAGAATACCAGAAAGATGTTCACCCATATTTTCTTAATTATGCAAAGGCATTCAACTGTGAGGATCATAAGAAATTATGGATAACATTGCAAAGAACAGGAATTCCAGAGCGCTTAATTGTGTTCATGTAGAACCCGCATATAGAGCAAGAGGCATTACTTCAAACAAAACAAAGGGATATCGTATGTTTTAAAATCAGGAAAGGTACACATTGGGTTGTATCCTTCTGCCATACTTATGAAATTTGTATACTTAGCAAATAATTCCAAAAGCTAGACCATATGAAGAAAAACACAGCTTCAGGATTGGAGGAAGACTCTTTAACAACCTCTGATATGCAGATGACACAACCTTGCTTGCTGAAAGTGAAGAGGACTTGAAGAACTTACTGATGAAGGTCAAAGACTGTAGCTTTTAGTATGGATCACACCTCCACATAAAACAAGAATCCTCACAGCTAGACCAATAAGCAACATCATGATTAAAGGAGAAAAGATTGAAGTTGTCAGGGATTTCATCTTACTTGAATCCACAATAGATATCCATGTGAAGAGGCAAATGAACAAACAAATGACATGTTTCATTGGGCAAATCTGATAGGGCAAAAAAATTCTGAATCATGGTGTTGGAAAAGAATGGACTGCCAGAAAAATAAACAAATCTGTCTTGGAACAAGTATAGCCAGAATGCTTCTTAAAAGGGAGGATAATGAGACTTAATATAGTTAATAAGAAATTAGTTTTCAGGAATCCTGTCTCAATATCTTCCTCCATTTTTATCCTCCCAACAAAGTTATATCCCAACTTTTGGTTGAGGCAGTATACATTATTTGCATTATATGGCTATATAAATATTATCTACTGGTGATTCACATAAAGAACTATGATTATATTTCTTTTGTCGATCATTCTAGGAAAACTACAAATAGTGGTAAGAAATTGAAAATTAGAGAGAATGTCAACTGGCACTTGGCTTAATGAATCAGGAAACAACCAGGACAAAGGATAGTCTCATGATTAGGATCAGGGTAAGTGGACACAAATTTCATTGCTTCAATGGTGGCAGAACACCCAAAGTTAAGTGGTCACTGTCTGTCCACAGAGAGGCATTTACTAGGTTAGAAGAGACTGACCATGGCTTGCTACATGTGTACCCATCTTTTGGGATTTCAAGGTGTTAAGAACTTTTTTTTTTTTTTTTTAAATTATCCTCCTATGGCTTATTCATATTTTTTGTGTGTGTGTATTCCACCAATGGTATAAAATCTAATATTTTCCAACAATCAAACATTTCAGACCCTTTATCAATTGCATTTCTCTGCTCCGAAGCCTATGTTCTCTTTTCCAAGGTTATATGGGTTGATCTCCAGACCTGCAGCTTTCATCATGACGCTTCATTTGCTGTGTCCTCAAATATGCTTTTTTTCTTCCTCATTTTGCCAAAACATTTAAATGTGATACCTCCTATCAGAAGGTGTATTTAAAAGCATTTTTACTTTATCAGTGTCTGAGTATGTCATGGTCTATTTAATTCTACTTGTTTAACATTGATTAGTTAGAGAATTCTAGGTTGAAAGCCAAATTCCTTCAGACTTCTTACAAAACAACAACAATGTCTTCTTGATTCTAAAATTCCTGCTCTTTAATGCTGTCATGGTTTTGATATTAATGGCACATTCTTATGTAAATGTCTCATTAACACTTAAACTTGAAAAAATTGACCTATAAATTTTTAGTCATTTATTAGAGGAGAATAAACCATGAGAGTATGAAGCAGTGAAATTATAGAGGTGAGGACTAATCTTAATATGATTAGGGGAAAAGAAGGATATCTGAGGAAGGAAGAATATAGGAAGAGAGAGAAGGACCAAATTACTGGGAGCCAAAAAGACCAAAAGGGAAAAAGTTTCAAGAAGACAAGTGTGGTAGGCAGTGTTCTTAAATAAGTATTTTATATACTTTACTAGTAACATATTAAAAGCAGCATTAATAATATTTATGACGAAATTATGAATTGAGGGTCAATATAAAGCATTTAAAGGAGCTCTGGTAGCGTAGTGCCTAAAGCACTTGACTGCTAACCAGAAGGCTGGTGATTCAAACCCACCAGCCACTCCTCTGAAGGAAGGTTGGGCAATCTACTTCTGTAGTGATACTACCTTGGAAACCCAAGGAGGGGCACTGTGAGTCGGGTCCAACTCGACGGCACATAACAACAACAACAGCAACATAAAGCATTTAATACAACACTGCACCAGGTCTCAAGAGAACTCAATTCTAGACACTAAATTTCTCTTTGCTATTGGACAAATCATATATTTTCTTGATATTCATCTGTCTTATCTACATGAGAAGATTGCACTTCAAAAATAAATATGCCCTCCATTTTACTTTTGCAGGTAGGAGCTCTGGTAGCATAGTGCCCAAGGCACTTGACTGCTAACGAGAAGGCTGGTGGTTCAAACCCATCAGCCACTCCTCAGAAGGAAAGTTAGGCAATCTACTTCTTTATTGATACTAACTTGGAAGCCCAAGGAAGGGTCGCTATGAGTCAGGTCCCACTAGACGGCACATACCAACAACACTTTATTCACTTTGATGTGCATTTTCTCACTGGAAATGGCATCTTAACACTCCTATGAGGAAAGCAGGCAGGACTTTCCTTTCTTTTTTATATTTTAATGACTTTTCTTTCTAATAAATAACAATAATCATTTTTGTAGATGAAAAAGCAGAGAAGGTGAGTCAATTTGATTGTCTTGAAACAGCCAGATTTAGGACCCAGGAGTCCTATCAGATCAATCATGGTTCTTCCTACTATATACCATGAACTTTCTGATAACAACCAATCAAAAAAGAAAAAAAAAAATCAAAACTCAACAATAAAATTTATTCTGAGCAGTTATTCTATATGCATATAGGGAGACCGTTTTGATTCCTGAAAAAGCTAATGGCTAGAAGTAAAATGGCTAGAAGCAAAGCAGTTACAGTGAGGTTCATAAAGAGACCAGAAGGGTGAAGAATAGTAGATCAGTCGTTGGCTAATCTGAGATCAGCTGATATCAGATCACAAGGCAGTCCCTGGCCCTCCCCTAACCTGCAGCCACACCTGTTGTACTTCTGATTTAGGTTGCCTGGTTTAGAACAGGAAAGAAAAGATGAGCAACTTTGGGTGAAAGAAATGCCACTAGCAGGATTAATTTTTGTCAGGAATTTTTTTACAGTGAGTATTTGGTTTCATAGATAAGAAAACCTTAAAATCAAAGCAAGATGTCTGTTATTAATTTTTTTCTCTGACAGAACCAAATGTGCCAATGTTTCTGCCAAAGGTCTTGATAGTTTGCATCTGTACATGGATTCTCCAAGAATGGCTCATGATGTCCTGGGCAAGAAGAATTTCTTCATGGATATTAAACTGATGTGAACTTTTAAATCCTGTCTTCTGGTTTTGTAGTCAAATGATGCCCAAGATTGATAGAGTACTTAACCAAAAGGGCACCATCAATTTCACTCAAACTTCTCAGTTTCTATTGTTGCTGTCCCTCTTTTTATATTTTAATTTCTAGTTTTGTCTTATTATTGTTTATCTACTTTGTAGTGGTTTTGCTAAAACCTAGGGAACGTAAAGGTGCATAATTGCACCCACATTATTTTTTTCTGGAATTTTCTAATAGGCAAACATCAATTTATATATACATTGTGGTTCTAATGTGAATCATAACAAGGTCATAGTAAAAACAGATGTGTATATAAATTATGCTTTCTTATTTTTTTTTTTTTCTTGCTAGATGAGGCAGGCACATATTATTTTTGTCACTGAGTTACATTATTACTGGAAATGAGAAAAAAGTGAGGCAAATTCTCTCCAGGCTCTTTGATGCATTCAAACAAGACATAGTCCAAGATAAGTTTGAGAATTACTTCTTATGCTTATTTTTCCCCTCTTGATAGATTTATATAAATATGTCAAGTTATTATTTACTTTGAACTGTGAATTTTTTTTTTGTTTGTTACCTGTTGATTTCATAGCATTATCTATAACAACCTATTGTGTACATCAACTCTAATGTATAGGAATAATTATGAACAGATGTTGTTGTTGTTGTTAAGTGCCGTCGAGTCGTTTCCGACTCATAGCGACCCCATGCACAGCAGAACGAAACACTGCCTGATCCCGCACCAGCCCCACAATCCCTGCTATACTCGAGCCCATCATCGCAGCCACCATATCAATCCATCTCGTTGAAGGCCTCCCCCTCTTTCGTAGACCCTCCACCCTACCAAGCATGACATCCTTCTCCAGGGAATGGTCCCTTCTTACAACATGACCAAAATAGGTGAGACGAAGTCTGGCCATTCTTGCTTCCAAGAAGCATTCTGGCTGCACTTCCTCCAGGACAGATCTGTTAGTTCTTTTAGCAGTCCATGGTACTTTCAGCATTCTTCGCCAGCACCACAACTCAAAAGCATCAACTCTTCTTCGAACAGTTGTTAAATTGATGAACAGATGTTAAATTGGGTAAATTAAAATTGTTTTGTTGTTAGGTGCCGTCAAGTCAGGTCTGATCTGTAGTGACCCTACTCTGTACAACAGAATGAAACAAAGATGATCCTGCCCCATCCTCACAATAAATAAAGTAAAATAAGTTAAGAAAACTATTAACTTAGAGCTATACATTTTAAAGGACTTAGGAACCATCCTTTCCTAAAAGCCAGTTAAAAAACTCCCAACCGCCATCTAGCATGACTAACAAAGTGAATTTCTTTTTGCATATTATTTGATGATTTCCAAGAAAGGACAGACAACACCTGGTGTGTCTCTATATTTGTGGAGAATTTCATTGCTCTTTTCCCACATTTATCCTTGTGTCCTTTCTCTGAATACTATTTCACTCATACACATAGACTTGATTCTTCTTTGTTCATATCCTGACCTAAGAAACTGCCAGCACAAAGCTGATTGATAGAATCAGGAGGTGGGGGAATAGGATCCAAAGAAAGAGCAGACAATGATAGAAAGAAAATCAAAATAATACATTAATTTTTAAAAGCAAAGACACGGGAGAAACATTTCAGAAAGCAGAAGTTAGCCATCAAATACGGCCAAATGCTATTGAATGGGTAAGCAGTTTCCTCAAGCAATTCTTGTGGATTTAGCATATTTGATGCTGTTGGTGACCATTGAAAGAGCCATTTCAATAGCATATTGGAGATGGATGTCAGTTTGGTATGAAGACAAGAGAAGATAGGACATAATTTCAGAAAGGAATTGGGCTTAGGCAAGTTGCTCATTTTCCTATTTCATCCTCATCCTTCTTTTGCCACCAGAAATCATGTTTTCTCTCAGGCTATGCAAAAGAAACAAGTGGAAAGAAAGAGAGGGAGAAAGACCCAAGGAAGAGTGTGGATTATATTTGTTGCCTGAAGTTTTTAAAAGGAGTTTTCAAAGTTTAGGTCTTAGAGAAAGAATGCTATTTCCTTTACTAGCATGCTGAGTATTCTTATGTGCCAGATAATATTGTTCTAAAAGAATCTGGTAGTATTATTATGAACTGTTGTGTTGATTAGTTTCTTATGGTTGAGGAAAGCAAAGTGTCAGGAGCCTAACTAACTTGTCCAGTTGTGGTGGGAATGAGCTTCACACTTAGGCTCTCTGACAGAGAGCTCAAGTGCCTAATCGCTTCTCCATATAGCATTGATGAAAGTGAAGTAGTGACTCTGCCTATATGTGACTAAACTTGAAGATTATTAGAGTATAGGGGGCTCAAAAAAGCTATGCTCTACATTCTCTCTCAAATTGTATGCATGACTGTATTCAACCTTAAATATTTTTTGAGTGAGGTAGGGCACAAAATAAAATGCTATTTTTATGGCTCACAGAACTGCTGTGAACCTCAGTTGGCTTAAGCTTTAACTTGTAACTCAACACAGATATATGTGGGGAAATATGATATCACGTAACACTGAGTTTGCAGTACATTAGCTAGGAAACCATCTTGCTCTGTTAGATTAAGCCAGTTGTACGGAAAAGAGTAAAAATCTAATAAATGACCATTTGTTCATTATATGCAACTCATTCAAAGATTATATTTTTTGTTTATACCTACTAGTGTCAACTCTAAGTTTATAAGGTAAGCAGCACATGAAAGCAGCAGAAAGTTGGATGCAATCAATTACTTTGGGGAACCCTCTTGATTGTTAAAGCTATTTTGATTCCAAAGTTCATTACATCCAAATGTAAAATATCAGCAACCCATCTCTGTATACACTCTTACAGTAAAATCTTTAAATGTCCCCAAACAGATAACTCTGTTTGTTTATAGACTCAACTAAAGGATTGTTGAATTCTTTACAAATAAAAGTTACTGGAAAATGGCAGAAGAAAACTAAACAGACAAAAACAAACAAACAAACAAACATGTGGCCTCTTATTGGGAAAATATTCAAAATTTTAACTGTATAAAACTAAGAGTGTCTCTATCTATCCCAAAAAGACCATTAGAATGCCTTTGCCCTACTACATTCAGATCCTTTCACTATAATTAAGTTTATTCTCCTCACTCCATATCTACTTCCAAAACAAAAATAAAAAATTCTCACTATCTACTTTTAATATAATCCTATTTTGTAGGCTATTTAGTAAAAGTCTATGGAAGAATGAGTTTTTTCATTATTCTTTAGAATGACATTTAGTTTAATTCGCTAACCAGATTGTGAGTTAGATTTTTCTACCATAACTAGTTTGTCTCATCAGTATGATCCATATCTAGAAGATGGGGAGGTCATGTAGGGTTGAGAGAATATACCTACCAAGGAGTGTTCATGTTCATTGAGCATTATCCATGACATTGACTTATAAATCAAAGAAAAGCCTAGTCTGCAGATAACTCAAATCTTACATATCATCTTACATAATGAACAAATAAGGAATTCATTGATCTTGAAAGTTGATAAGCTATAAGATTTTTCCATATCTCTCACTGGGTCCACTTGAAATCAACATACCTCTGTATTTAATTATTATTATTTTTTTAAAGAAACTGTAATATTTGGAGCTCAAGAATCAAAGTATCATGTTTGTCCAGTTGAACTCAGAAAAAGGTGATAGATGCATTTACTTTCCAGCTCCTTGACTTCTGAAGAGAGTCCAGAGCATTCACACAAGAGTGCGCATTGTATAAATTGTGGGGATTTTCATTCTGATCATTTTCCTGGCTCCATTTAGATACAGCCCTCATCTTTATTTAAATGAATTAGTAGGATTGTGTTAGATGTTTGCGGTAATAAATTCTTATCAGTATTGATGTTTCATCACATAAACATTTCTACTAAAGTTATTTATTTAAACTGCCATTCAATTTGCAGATTCTAAAATAACTCACCTAATGTGCTTTTATTGATTAAGTGAGGTATATGTGACATATTTCGATATTAGCAATACCTTATATTTTCTGAGACTTTCTAGATTTATAAAGCATTTTTATGAGTATTAACTCATTGGATGGATACTGACATAGCTCATATCTTTAGTTGGTATGTAATTCCTTTTAACAGAGAAGTTAAAACTAAGAAGGAAAAAAGTTGGTAAGAGAGTTGCTAGAATAAATGCAGAGTCATCTACACTTTAAGGACAAATCAAGCCAGAAGCACCATGTAGAAACGTAAATTAACTTGGTAACACAGAATCCAAAGGCTTGAACTGAGGGCCAGCCAACCAACAACCAAAGAAAAGGCAAGCCAAATACCCCACTCATTAGCCATGGAGCCCTTGGAGCAGTCAACTTCAACTGTTAGACCTTCAGTTTCCTCATCTGCAAAATATCAATGATAATAGTTGTGGCCATTTCAGACTTGCTGTCAGTATGCTAGGAAGGAGGATCATTACAAAAATAAAAAATAATTGCTGGCATCAAAGTTCCTTTCAGAAACTGACCTGGGTTTAGAGAAAGCCCTTAATAGACTACTTTCTTAGTAATTGATGAAGCCCTGAGGGGGGAAAAAAAAGAAAGAAAAAAAATAGAATAAGATAGTCAAACAAAAGAAAGCTTTGTGGCTTTGAAAATGACTTACACAGATATTCAAGGGTGAAAATTAGAGACAAGAAAGGGGAGTCAGATGTTAGAAAAGAAAGAGAGAGAGAGAATCAGTGAAAACTAACTCTGCAGAGAGAAGCACCTCTGAGATACTCCTGAGGATAGGAAGGCTAAAGGAATTCCCAAAGACAGGTCAATTATTATAATTCAAACTGTTTGTGAAGTAGGGGTTTAAAGCCTTTCTGCTGTCCTTACATTGAGTGCCTTATACACACATTTCATTACTAGAGATAAGCTGTTTTGAATCTAAAGGGATCAAAAGGGTGTTTGTTTTGTTATGGACTATATTGTGGTTCCAAAAAGTATGTGTTGAAATCCCAACCTCTGAACCAGTAAATATGACACTGTTTGGAATCAGGGGTTTTCTTTTCTTATGTTAATGAAGCCTCACCAGTGTAGAGGAGTCCTAAATCTAATCACTCCTGAGTTATAAAAAGAGCAGAATAAACACATAAGGGAAGACACCATTTGAAGACAGACACAAATGGTAGATGCATTCATGAGCCCAAGAACTGAGGTAGACAGAGGACTTCCACTTAGAGCTGTGCCTTGAACTCAGACATTCAGACTCATGTAATGTGAGCAAATTAAATTTCTGTTCTTTAAAGTTACTCATTTGTTGTATTTATGCTATGGCAATATTAGCAAACTAGACATATCTAGATAGGTAGAAAGTTTGATAATACGTTGTTGTTGTTGTTGTCAGGGGCCATTGAGTTGTCTCTGTCTCATAGTGACCCTATGCAGAGCAGAATGAAACACTGCCCGGTCCTGTGCGAGCCTCATGATCCTTGCTATACCTGAGCTCATTGTTGCAGCCACTGTGTCTATCCATCTCATTGAGGGCCTTCCCCTTCTTGGTTGACCCTCCATTTTACCAAGCATGACATCCTTCTCCAGGGAATGGTCCCTTCTGACAACATGACCAAAGTAGGTGAGACGAAGTCTGGCCATTCTCACTTCCCAGGAGCATTCCAGCTGCACTTCCTCCAGGACAGATTTTTCAGTTTTCCTGGCAGTCCATGGTACTCTCAGTATTCTTCGCCAACACCACAATTGAAAAGCATCAACCCTTCTTCGGTCTTCCTTATTCATTGTCCAACTCTCACATGTATAAAAAGTAATTGAAAATACTGTGGCTTGGGTTAGGTGCATCTTAGTCTTCAAGGAGACATCTTTGCTGTTCAGCACTTGAAAGAGGTTTTTTTGCAATGTATTTGTCCAATGCAATACGCTGTCTGATGTCTTGACTGCTGCTTCCATTGGTGTTGATCATAGAACCAAATAATATGAAATCCTTGACAATGGCAATCTTTTCTCCATCCACTGTGAAGCTGTTTATTGAACCAGTTGTGAGGATTTTTGTTTTCTTTCTAATGAGGTGTAATCTATACTGCAGACTGTAGTCTTTAAACTTCATCAATAAGTCCTTCAAGTCATCCTCACTTTCAGCAAGAAAAGTTGTGTCATCTGTGTATTACAGGTTGTTAATGAGTCTTCCTCCAATCCTGATGCCACATTCTTCTTCATATAGTCCAACTTCTCAGATTATTTCCTCAG
>NW_006921956.1:1899548-1901050 GCF_000298275.1 Orycteropus afer afer
TTTTTGACAACTTCCAATTTCCCTAGATTCATACATCATACATTCTGTGTTCCAGTTATTAATGGATTTTTGCATATGTTTCTACTCATTTTGAGGACAATACACTAGAGAACAAATTTTTTAGTTTAATTTGATTTTGAGAAAAAATAAACTTCTGTAAAAGTTTCATAATTGTTGTGACAGATGCTACGTTTCCTCTGGAAGTAGAATGAAATTTGAGATATTTTTGTTTGACTCTCAGTATTGGGGTGATCTCAGCTTGTATCTAGTTAAATGGCATAATATGTATAACAGGTTTTTCACAATCTCTGGCATATAATAAGTACATAATGAATGATAGTGATCACAGCAATAATACTGATAATTCTATTGAGAAGTAATTGTTCTAAATCCAAAATAATATGATTTTGCAAATAACTGGATTTTTAACCATTCTAAGATGTCAAGATCAATCTATTCACATTTGATACTTAAGTAACTGTAGAATAGTCATTATCATGTGTTGTTATGTTGTTGTTATGTGCCTTCCAGTTGGACCCAACTCAAAGAGACCCCTTCTTGGGTTTCTGAGGTGGTATCACTATGGAAGTAGATTGCCCAACCTTCCTTCGGAGGAGTGGCTGATGGGTTTGAACAGCCAGGCTTTCTGGTTAATAGTCAATTGCTTTAGGCACTGTGCTACCAGAGCTCCTACATTATCATATATATGGGTATTTTATAAGTAAAGTGATTCTCCAAGATCATAAGATCTTTGCTAACAGAGTTGGAATGAGAATTCAAGTCTTCTAGTTCTTGTTCTTTCCAAACATGTAGTATGTGTTCAGACATATTCATCGTCCATTTCTCAAATGCATAGGAGGCTATTGAAAAATGCAATGGTTTGGGGTCAGGTGCACCTAAAAAAAAACCTCACTGCTTTCAAGTGGATTCCAACCACAGTGACCCTCCTTGGGTTTCTGAGGCAGTATTACTACAGAATTGCCCAGTCTTCCTTCCTTAGTGGTCAAATGCCTTAGGCACTATGCCACCAGAGCTCCCAGGCACTCCCTTAGAGCTCCCTTAGTCTTCAAAGTAATATCTTTGCTAGTATAAAAATTTAACCCTTTAGCTTATGTAAGAGCAAGTATGCTATGATTTTGTTTGCATTTGTGCAGAAATATAAAGTAGAAATAATGTTTAAGAATTAGAGAGTAGCTTTCCCAGCACTAGGAAGCCATAGGTTAATCAAAAAATATCAAGCCAGTTACTCAATTGACATGATTCAGACAAACAATGATGTTTTATATTGATGATAAGGATCTGAGAATGAAAGTGTGTGATTCCATGTCTTAGGGAAACAAAGACTCATCATAGTTTCCATTGGACTTTCCTTTGAAAAAAAAATCATATTTCCTCATGATGAGTTGAATTTGTCCCATGAGAATAATGGAGTTTCCCATTCTCTGAGGACCATGCAGTCATAGAAATACATCTTTATTTTATTGAAGTAATACCTAAAATTA
>NW_006921956.1:1901870-1905065 GCF_000298275.1 Orycteropus afer afer
CACTGAGTCAGTTCTGATTCATAGCGACCCCATAGCGACCCCTCCTTGGGTTTCCAAGGAAGTATCTCTATGCAAGTAGATTGCCCAGTCCTCTTTCCGAGGAGTGGCTAACGGGTTTGAACCGTCAGCCTTCTAATTAGCAGTCAAATGCCTTCAGCACTACACCACCAGAGCTTCTAGTAAATAATTAAAGAAAGGGTTGTGCTTAGCTTGTTCATGGAATTTTTGATTACGTCCACAATGAAACCTGCCTCTTAACATTCAAAACACTCAAATACAAGCAATTCCTCATTCCTTGATAAAGATCCAGAATCACATTTCCACAGAGAAAAGAATATATAGACTTTTTTTTTTTTTTTTTTTTAAAAAGTAAATGAGTAACTGGAAGAAGAAAGAATAGACCAGATGCTTAATTTTGGTAATTTTTGCAAAAAGCCACATTCACATTGTAAATGTTTCTGTTTCCACATTCTCTGTTAAGAGCTGGATTCTAGTGTGTTTAAATGAGGCTGATGTAGACTAATTTCTATATGGGGCTTTGTGATCTTGGCTAAATTCCCAAAGGGATATACTTTAGCTGATTACACTTATTTCTCTAGCATTTAAAGGAAACATGGAATCTTTCACTCCCTGATTCATTGTACTGTAACTCTCTGAACAGCTAAGACATGTCTACTTAGAGATGCCTGCTTTCAATGTATGCAAATTAATAACCATAATCATAGACATTCTGAGATATGTTAGCATAAGACACAATAATTTAGGTTGACACAATTATATAATTTGTAGCTAAACGAAAATCCTGAAAAATGTTTTAAACACACTGCCTGATCTTGTAGAATTGAGTATAGAGATAGTTTCTAAGTTCCAAAACCCAACAGAAAAAAATAATATAATAAAAAATATATGTTTTTAATATTACCCTAAATTAATTACAATGATAATTGCAAACATAAAACGTCAGCTCTCTAAATTCCTTGGACAGGAAATTAAGAATCAGGAAGTAGCTTTCACAGTACTAGTTAACTACAGGTTAATCAAAATTGTCAAGCTAGTTAGGTCATAGACATGATTCAGACTAACAAGGATGTCTGTAATGATAATAAGGAGGATATATATATGTGTGTGTGTGTGTGTGTGTGTGTGTATACCCATTTTGAGAAGATTTTCTAAAATGTATTATATACTATTATTTCCTGAGCAGAATGGTAGAATGTTCTGGATACAATATAAAGTTCTAAAGAAGATTTATGTTTATTAACATTGTACTCTTCTGTAATTCTTTGTAGCTCTAAAGGTCATGGAGGCCTGTGTGTTGTTTTCACCCATGTTCCTGGTTAGTCAAAACTATATATTAGTTCCATTTGCTGTCCTTCACAAAATTCCTGGGTGGAGCAAATGGTTTGCATTCAACTATAAACTAAAATATTGACAGGTCAAACTCATCCAGAGACACCATGGAAGAAACACTTTGCTATCTGATCCTGTAAGGTTACAGCCAGAATAACCCCATGGAACACACAAGATCAACATAAGTAGATGGCAACAGGTTACTGTCCTTTATACTGGAGATATAATGGTGAGCTAGGCAGACATGATCTCAGCCATCATGATCATAAAATCTAGTAGGCGATCAGATACGAATCAACTAACAATAAACAAATTTCACAATACTGTTGTAATAATCATAAGACCAAAAACCAAACTCACTGCCATTGAGTCAGATTCGACTCATAGCGACCCCTCCTTGGGTTTCCAACACAGTATACCATGGAAGTAAATTGCTCAATCTTCCTTGCAAGGAGTGGCTGGTGGGTTTGAACTGCCAGCCTTCTGGTTAGCAGTCAAATGCCTTAGGCACTATGCCAGAGCTATTTTAATAATCATAGATATAATGGCATAGACTGTTTTGATTTTTAGCATGTGCCTGACATTCATAGTCTTTCTGTCTTTTCTCCTGCCCATAGTGATTTTTCCCTGATTTTCTAAGGTCTTCTTCTATGGTTGGAGATTGGGAAGTAGACACAGGCACTGTTTCTATATTCATACACAATAAGAGTAAAATTAAAACCTGATCATTTTCTTGTTCTACATGTTTCTTCTTATTTTCTTGCTCAATATGATCTAGTGTATCCCACTGCTTTTAGTAAAAATTCAAAATTTTCAATGTACTTTACAAGGTCCTTCATGATGCTTCCATTTTACTGATGTTCTCTCATCCATTAGTGTACTTTACTCTTATCACTCATGGGTCTTTGTACATATTCTTCCTTTATAAGAATGCTCCATAGCTCCACCTCTTGCCTTCCTATAAACTTATAGGTTTCCTCTCCCTGTCCTGACATTCTGCTCCTTCTGTGTCCTTCATATCACAGTCTTGAAGTCACATATTTCACACAGTTTTTTGTGATGCATTACCCCCACTGTCATGTCCAGCTACTTGTTCTTCCTATGTCTTCTGTTGAACCCTATACCTGAACTCTGATACCCTGTACTTAATGGCCTTTAAACTCACTAAGAACTATTTTCACTGTCAGTGTTGAAGATATATGGGGAAAAGTGCTACGTCATTTTCAAAGACCTATCCCTATCCCCTTGCCATGTGTCTGGATGATGGCACTCAAGAACGACTTGTGGAACATAAACCTTAGAAAATCTAAGATGACATTATCTTGTTTATAATTATATTTGCTCACTGCTAAGCAGCTAAGGGAGATAAATTTATCTGTCAGTTTGTCGTCCCATGAGGCTTGTATGTTACTGTGAGGCTTGAGGCTGTGCCACTGGTGTTTCAGACTCCAGCAGAGTTGTACATGTTGCACAGGTTTCAATGCACAAACCTTAGTCTTACAAACTAAGACAGACTAGGAAGAGAAGGAGGCCATCTGCTTCTCAAAAATTGGCCAGGGAAAACCTTATGAAGAGCAGAAAAACACTGGCTGATACATTATTGGGCAATTTTATGAATAGCTTGGAAACATTGTCTGACACAGTACAGGAAGACTAGCCACTTGGGTTGGAGGGCACTCAAAACAGGACTTGGAAAGAGTTGGCTCATTAGAGTAAAACCAATCTTAATGATATGGATAAAGTAAGTCTTTCAAGACCTCCGTGTGCTGACGTGGCATGACTCAAACTGAGAAGAAACAGCTGCAAACATCCCTTAATAATTGGAACATGGAATGTACAAAATAT
>NW_006921956.1:1905800-1907176 GCF_000298275.1 Orycteropus afer afer
ATTAAAACAAGTCCACAGTAGCCAAAATATGATCTTGAATATATCCCTCCTGAATTTAGAGACCATCTAAAGAATAGATTTGATCATTGAACACCAATAACCGAAACCAGAAGAATTGTGAGATGACATCAAGAGCATCATCCATGAAGAAAGCAAGAGGTCACTAAAAATATGAGAAAGAAAGAAAAGACCAAAATGAATGCCAGAAGAGACTCTGAAACTTGCCCTTGAGTGAAGAGTAGCTAAAGCAAATGGAAGAAAGAAATGACAAGACAAAAGAGCTGAACAGAAGATTTCAAAGAGCAGCTCAAGCAGACAAAACCAATTACTATAATGAAATGTGCAAAGATCTAGAGTTAGAAAACTGAAAGGGAAGAAAGAACACACTCAGTATTTCTCAAGCTGAAAGAACTGAGGAAAAATTTTAAGCCTTGAGTTGCAATGCTGAAAGATTCTATGGGCAATATATTGAATGATGCAGGAAGCATCAAAAGAAGAGGGAAGGAATACACAGAGTCACTGTACTAAAAAGAACTGGTTGATCTTCATCTATTTCAGAAGTTGTCATATGTTCAAGAACCAATGGTACTAAGGGAAGAAGTCGAAGCTGTACTGAGGGATTTGGTGATGAACAACGCTCCAGGAATTGATGGAATACCTATCCATTGAGATGTTTCAACATACAGATGTCTCACTGGAGGCTCTTACTCAGTTATGCCAAGAGATTTGGAAGACAACTAACCACCTGCCAACTGACTAGAAGAGATCCATAATTGTACCCATTTCAAAGAAAAGTGATCCCACAGAATGGGGAAAATATTAAACAATATAATTAATATTGCATGCAAGTAAAATCTTGGTGAAGATAATTCAAAAATGGTTGCAAAAGTATATTGACAGAGAACTTCCAGAGGTGCAGGCTGGATTCAGAAGCGGACATGGAACGAGGGCTATCATTGCTGATGTCAGATGGATCTTGGCCCAGAAAGATGTTTACTTGTGTTTTATTGATTTTGCAAAAGCATTTGATTGTGTGGATCATAATAAATTGTGGATAACATTGAGAAGAAAGGAATTCCAGAACACTTAATTGTACTCATGAGGAACCTGTACATAGACCAGGAGGCTGTCATCCAAATAGAACAAGGGAACACTGCCTGGTTTAAAATCAAGAAGGGAGTGTGTCAGGGTTCTATCCTTTCACCATATTTAACCAATCTGTATGCAGAGCAAGTAATTTGAGAAACTGGACAATATGAAGAAGAATGTGGCACCAAGATTGGAGGAAGAATAATTAACATCCTGTGATACGCTGAGGACACAACTTTGCTTGCTGAAAGTGAGGATGATTTGAAGTACTTACTGATGAATATTGA
>NW_006921956.1:1909081-1928135 GCF_000298275.1 Orycteropus afer afer
CTGATATTTATATTTTCCCTATTTCCTCCATATCGTTGTTTGTGAGTCTGAATTGAAGTAAGTTTCAAAATTCTAAAGTATGTTAAAGATGTTAAGTAGTATTATCAGTATCAGGGGCACAGAAAGAGAGAATGGCTTTGACTCTGCTAACCATTTCCAGTTAGTGTATCACTGGTCTCACAGGGAGCAAAGCCAGAAAATCTTGATCAATGAGATCACATGTATGGATGTTTCGAGAGAATCCATGTTCTGCTAAAGGTAATTGAAGAGCAAGGCCTTGGTGACCAAGAGGCAGGTACTTTCCTTTTATTTTTATTTATTTATTTATTTAGAACAAATTAGATATTTACAGGGAAAAGTAGAGAAATGTCCTGGGAGGATCCCCATACTCTTCATCCTTCCTCCTCAAGGTTAACACCTTGTGTAACTGTTGTTGTTGTTGTTGCTGTTTGCCGTCGAGTAACTGTAGTGTAACTGTAGTGGACTATAACCACAGGGACACTGGCATTGAATACACTCCTGGAGTGTCTGTGTGTACGTGTTTACAATGTGAACTCCTTAAGGGAAGGTACACATCTCATATAGATATAAACCTGAGATATACCCTAGGTCTAGTACATAGGCTGGCCCCTAGGATCATGCCTATTAACTTTTGTTTAATGAAATATAATTCTAAATTTTGAATGCTTTTAACAGAAACTATTCTCCACAGCCCAATTATGCAAGCAGGTAATATTATTCCAGGTTTCTATACAGAGAAACAAACAGTTCAGTGATTATCTTAAGACACAGAGCAATGAGGCTGGTGGGAAGAAGACCTAATATTCCTCCTGCCATGGCAGGTTCCACTTGTCAATAAATTCTCCTTCTTCTTTCCAAGTTTTCCTCAATGTACTATTGATACATTAAGAAAACAAAAATGACAACAAAACCACACACTTTATTTTTTGTAGGACATAATACAATCATTGCTGGTATATATTATTTCATGTCAGAGTATGCATGTCCTAAGACTTTACCAGCTTTCTGAAAAAAAAGAAAGGAAGTCATTCCACATAAAGAAGCAAATGCAGTCACTTGCCTCTAAAGGCATGTTAGAGATTAGAATTATATTTCATTGACATCTTGAAACTAACCAACACTTGTCTAACAAACAGTGCCTTCAGTCTTTCCTCTGAACATTGTAGGACCATTACCAGTTGCCTTGGTGTCATTTGCTACTCACAGCAACTCATGTCTGTCAGAGTGAAACTGTGCTCCATAGGGTTTTTGGGTGTACATCCCCAGCCTTTCTTCAAAAGGGCCTCTAGGTGACCTGGAAACACTCATCTCTTGTTTTGCAGCAGAGTGTATTAAACATTTGCACCACCCAGGGACTTCGTAGAAACAATAGACATCAATAAAATTGACTATTTCATATCCAAATCCAATTAATAATCTGGAACAAAGATAAAAATCATTCTAGGTAAAATGACCACACCATTATATTTCTGACCCGAAGCATAGTGGAGAAAAGTAATGCAGTATTTGTCAGTATTCTCATGTGACTGCTGAATATATTGGCTTAAATAAAAGGGCCACTCACCTACAAAATCAAGAGGTCTTCCCTACTAGGTTTTGAAAGCTTGCAATGGTTTGTTAATACCTTATCTGATATTGCAAATGGCAAACTATGTCACCACCTCCATACAACATTCCAGTTTCATTTATGTATTTATTTAAAATCTAATGTGAGCAGTGAAATAAAAGAAATTAGATCATTACAGTCTCTCAAACTTTTGGTCCATTGAGAGGAATGAATTGTTTCAGTTAGTAGTAAAGGAATAAAGGACGCTTTACCCTTTAGAAGCTCTTAGGCTCAAGGCTGGTGAATTGGATACTACATGTCCCCAGAATTTACAAGCTAGAGTAGATTAGGAAAAGAGTCCCTAAAGAAGCATTGTAGTAAAATAAGACTGTCTTATTGGTGGCCTGCTTATTCTTTCTCTGATTTTATAGGTACCTAATAATAAGACATTGAATCTACTGAAAATTGATACTTAGACATTTCTGCATCTAAACAACTTTCTATGTCTAATCTTGCAATATATGGCAATCAGATTCTGGGTACTTTCATTGCCTGTCTTCTACCATCTTGTCACTAAGGTCCTTAGACTTATACAAGTCAAGTATATATTTTTATATCAATCCTATTTCACTTGCAATCTTTGAAATGACGTTTTGAAGATTGCAAGTGAAAATGAATCACATAGGTTCATATAAGTGCATAGATTATGTTCCCCCCTCAAAAAAAAATAAATAACACAAAAGGGATTAAAGGATAAAAGTGTTTGGTTAACATTTACTCTGGATAAGATCTGGTCCGAAATGCTTAAAGCTATTTCTATCTATCAGCCACCTGACAATCTCTTACAGGTCCTTCTCTTCACATTCAAAATTTCCTTTCATTGGTACAAATTTTGGAATCAACTCTTTGGAATGAATTTCTTTGAAATGTTTGATGTGTTTTTGAATGGTGTCTACTGAATGGGGCAACTGCATGAGTATAGTACAGTGCACCTGTTCTGAACCAGCTTAAAAATACCACTGTGAATGGCCTGTAATATAAAAAGTCAGTCACTGAGTAGGAATGAACATTGATAAGAGTTATTAATATTTAAGGTCAGAGAAACTTGAATCAAGCAGGTGTTGTTATACCAAATGGAGTTCATTCATACATGTCTAGCAGTATATCAGCAATTAATGTATTTCTGCAGGTAAGAAAGGAAACCTTCTCTAAGTCCAGAGACCAATTAATGCTCTACAGTTGGATTTTTTAATTTTTTGTCATCAGATAATTCTCATGAATTGTACTGGAAAATGTCTATGAATAAATGGGAATAGTTAATGTTTGCTTCAATTAAGGATAAGTGGATTGGTGTCACACTGCAGTAAATGAATGTACTATTGAGATACTGCCCCATAGCTATGCCACATAGTGTCCTTCACATTGTTCTAAATTTAAAATATGATGAAATTGCATTTTATTAAAAGCTTAAAAGATTTTTATACTATAGAAGTACATATCTCTAATAGATATGGAAATGCAGATCCAAAAGGAAAACTGTAAGTTAGGGAAAACTTTACTGCATCCTAGTCAATCCCATTTTCTGAACACTTTTCAGGCCACTGCTGCTCTTTCTATCCTTATTCCCACTGTGTTAGTCCCAGGGCTTCACACTGGTTCATTCCTGTTCAGCCCTCTGCTGAGAATTTGCTTGTCAGCCCAGATGTAATGAATCAGAATCGACATTTTAACTAGCTCCCCAGATGATTCTTATGTATAGGATGTTGGAAATCTTCAATATTTTCAAAAGGGCTTTCCAGTAGCTTCCCTTTCACTGTGTTACATCCTTCAATAGCTCCTTCAGTGTTTCAAGGGTAAGATCCTGACTTGGACTCCTTGGTTTCTGGACCATGGCCATGATAGAATAAAAGTACCCCAAAGATGTACCACCCCTACTTGTCATTCATCTTGTTATACTGTGGGGGCTGTATTGTTAGGATGCTAAACAGGTCTCAGTGGATTCGGACTAAGACGGAGTAGGAAGAAAAGCCTGGAAATCTACTTCTGAAAACCAGCCAAGGAAAGCTTATGGATCACAATGGAGTACTGTCCACTCGTTAACCAGTCATGGGATGGCGCAGAGCTGAGGGCAAACATTTCACTCTGTTGTGTATGGCATCACTGTAAGTTGCTATAGACTTGGCAACAAAACTAACAGAGATGTCCATGTCCTAATCCTCAGAATCTATGAGTATTAGGTAACAGTTATCTGATGAGGCAAAAGGGACTTTGCTGATGTGATGAGATTA
Source organism: Orycteropus afer afer (assembly GCF_000298275.1). Taxonomy (NCBI): domain Eukaryota; kingdom Metazoa; phylum Chordata; class Mammalia; order Tubulidentata; family Orycteropodidae; genus Orycteropus; species Orycteropus afer. The sequence continues at coordinate 1,912,937 of NW_006921956.1, forward strand.
AGAATCTCGATATAGGAAGATTATCTTGGATTACCCAGATGGGCCCAATATATTAACAAGGGTCTTTTTAAGAGGGAAGGAGCCCCGGTGGTGCAGCGGTTAAGCACTTGAAAGGTCGTTGGTTCAAACCCACCAACTGCTGTGTTGAAGGCAGATGTAGCACTCTACTTCTATAAAGATTAAAAACCTTGGCGATCTTGTACAGCAGTTCTACTGTTTTCTGTAGGGTCACTCGCTGGGAATGAGTTTGGTTTGGTTAAGCGTTATACAAGGGAAGCAAGGTTAAAGTCAGGTAAAGGGGATGTGACAAATGAAAACTAGAGATTGGAATGATACATTTTGAAGGTGGAGGAAGAAGCTTCAAACCAAGAATTGCAGGCAACCTCTCAACAAACAAACAAACAAACAAAACAAAACAAAACACAAGCTTACTTCCATCAAGTTGATTCTAACATATAACGACCTTCTTTGGATTTCCAAGACTGTAAACCTTTACAGAAGCATCTTTCTTCCACAGAGCAGCTTGTGAATTTGAACCACTAACCTTCTGGTTAGCAGACAAATGCCTTAATCAGTACACCACAAGAGGTCCTATAGAAGCTGAAAAGGGCAAGGGAATAAATTACCCCCTGAAGCCTCCAGAAGGAAGGGAGCTCTGCTAACCCTTTGATTTTAGCTTCTTACCTCCAGAACTGCAACAGAATTAATTTGTGTTGTTTTAAACTACAACATTTGTAGTCATTTGTTACAGCAGTGATAAGAAACTAATACAATGCCTGAGGGCTAGCACACAGTAAGTCTTCAATAAATAACAGATAAATAAATGAGAAAATCAATGAAAAGAATCAATATTCATAACACCTAATTTCTGTATCTCTTTATAGGACCTGTTGGTAAATTTGGATATTAATCCTTTGACTAGGATTACAATGAAATGAACAGAGGTTTCCATCACTAGAGTAATGTCTGCTTCCACACTGCAATTTCAATTATTTGATGGAGAAAATCTAGATCATTTATGCACAATGGAGATGTGGGCTGCATAGAAATGCAGGGCTGGGGTGAAGAGTACACTCTGTGGAGTCAGCCTGCCGACATTGAAAGCCTGGCTTCACTGCTTACTGGCTGTATGACACTAGGCACATTTTTAACTAACTTGTGCATTAGTTTTCCCATCTACTAAATTCTTACATAGAAAAGGCTTTGTGAAGATTAAATGAAATAGAACATTTATAGACCATAGAGGTGTGCTTAGTTTAGAGGAAGTACTCAATAAATTGTAATTATTATTTTTATATGGTGAGGTTTGTTCAAGGGGACTCTAATCACAGGTGTAAATCTACTAAAATATTCTGTTTGTGGAAATGTCAGAAGCTCATTTGGATTTGTTTGGCAAACACTCTAACTGGATTGCTTATATGTAGGTCATCGATATGGATGGAATTGTGCTCCAACAAAAGATATATTGAAGTCCTAATGCCTGTATCTGTGAATGTGACCGTATTTGGTGAATTAGGGCTTTTCTTTTAGGATATTATCAGTTAAGTTAAGAAAGTCATACTAGAGTACAGTGGGTCCTAAGCCTGTGTCTTATAAAAGAGGAGATCAGAATCAAAAATAGAGTCACTCATGGTGAAGATGCCATGTAAATATTCATCTACAAGCAGCAAAGGATTGTCGGGAGGAAACAGAAGCCAACAAAGAGGCATGAAACATTTCCTCTCTCAAAGCTCTCAAAGGTAATCAACACAGCCAATATCCTAATTTGAGCTTCTAGCCTACAATACTGTGAGACAATACATTTCTGTACCTTGAATCTACTCACTTTGTGGTATTTTGCTATGGTAGTCCTAGGAAATTAAGACAGTCATATTCTAACATTATGTTTTTAAATAATAAAAGTAATATTTTTTTAATCTAAAATTGACCAGTTAATCCAGTAAAACAAAACAAAACAAATTTCCAGTCATTTATTTACAGTTTTTATGGCTTGAATTACTCAAAGGAGAAAAGTTAAATAAGTATTAAGACTAGCATTCATATCTAGTCTTGTAATTGTAATATCTAGTCATGTAACATATTGTTGTTATGTGCCGTCGAGTCAGCCCCGACTCATAGAGACCCCTTCTTGGGTTTCCGAGGCAGTATATCTAGTCTTACTACCTCTGAATGAGGACTCTGACTTAAAGCAGGACTGTTAAATAGGAAACTTAGTACGTGGAAAGTGAAACCCTTGGCAGTCACAAAGATTTCAGACACGAAATTTTCTACAGGCAGCCCCCCCCCCTTTTTTTATGGATACATTGAGACAATATTTTTATTATTGTTTTGACCTAGTGTTTATGAGCTTGGGGCCTGTCCGTTTTCCTTGACTATTGTTCTTTTTCTGATTGAAAGCCTGGAATTCATCTGCTTTACAGGAATTGTTGTATTCAGATATAACAGCCTCTGTAATGTTTGATTTTACTAGCTTAGGTCATTCACACTGCTGCTGGTGGTGCTGTGCATGGCCATATAAAGTGAACACACAATTAAATTTTACTAAGTTACAGACATTGACAGTGAAATGGAAACCATAATACACACTACTCATATTTAGTTAGTTAAAGAAGACTCGATAAAAACAGCTTGAGGTTGTCCTATTTTGTTTTTCTTTCATGAAATACTTTTTTTTTTTTAATTTTTATTGTGATTTGGGTGGAAGTTTACAGAGCAAATTCACTTTCCATACAGCAGCTCACATAAACTTTGTCTCATGACATTGACTGCAATTTTCCACAATGCAACAGCTGCCCTCCCACTTCCTCCCCATAGTTACCTCTTCCCTGTGTCCTTCCCTCCTATGCACTCTTGTCCCCCACCTGAGCTGTCTCCCTGTGCATACACAGCCCTTCTATTCTCCCATGATTGATCTCTCCAAGGAGTATATCTACCTAATGTAAATATTCATCTCATATGCCTGTCTTTTGTTTAGCTGGAAGCCACAGAAGTGGTTCAATTCCAGACCTTAAGGGCCTCTAGGGGCCATAGTCTCACTGGTTCCATCAGACCAGCAAACCTGGTCCTTTTTTTTTTTTTTTTCCCTTTGTTTCCCAATGTTTTTGAGTTTTGTTTCACGTTGTTCTCCCACTCTATCCAGGATCTGCTATAGAGATCCCCCTCTGAGGGGATCAATTAAGTGTAATTATTATTTTCATATGGTGAGGTTTGTTCAATAAGAGTGTTTGACATAAACTAAATACCTTTAAGAAACAGATCTTAAGCCCTAATGTGTATGGATATGTTTATGTGTATATGGTCTTGTAAAGAATGATTCTTTTGTTATCAAGTGAGGCATAGCTCTATCCAAAATTTTCCTTTTGATGCAGGAGGCACAAAAGAGATGGCAAGAATAGACAGTGACTGTACTTTGGTTGATGTTCATCTACTTCAGTAGGTAGTTTATGATCAAGATCCAATGATATTGAAGGAAAAATCCAAGCTGACTTGAAGGCACTGAAAAAAAGAAGCCTCCAAGATGACAGAATATCAACTGAGATGTTTCAACAAACTCTTGCAACATTGGAAGGGCTCACTCATCTATGCCAAGAAATTTGGAAGATAGTTTCCAAATGTGTGCCCATTCTAAAGAAAGATGATCTAACAGAATTCAGAAATTATCAAGCCATGTAATTAATATCACACACAACTAAAATTTTGCTGAAGATAGTTCAAAAGCAGTTGCAGAAATACATCAACAAAGAATTGCCATAAATTCAAGTTGGATTCAGAGGAGAATATGGGACAAGAGTTATCACTACCGGTATCATATGGATCTTGAATGAAAATAGAGAATACTCCAAAAATGTTAACCTATGTTTATTGACTATGCAAAGGCATTGAACTGCATGGGTCATAAAAATTTTAAATAACATTACAAAGAATGGGAATTATAGCACAATTAATTGTGCTCACGTGGAACTTGCTCATAAAGGAAGAGGCAATTATTCAAAAAAGAACAAGGGGAAACTCTGTGGTTTAAAACCAGGAAAGGTGTACATAAGGGTTGGATCCTTTCACCATACTTATTCAGTCTCCATGCTTAGCAAATAATCTGAAAAGCTGAACCATGTGAAGAAGAACTCGGCATCAGAATTGAAGGAAGACTTGTTAATGATTTGCTATATGCAGATGACACAACCTTGTTGATAAAAGCAAAGACAACTTGAAACACTTACTGAAGATCAAAGACTCCAGCCTTCAGTATGGATTATACCTCAATGTAAAGAAAATAAAAATTCTTACAACTGAGCTATGTCTTCCATGTCACTTGGTCTAAAAATGTCAGAATGGCTTTGACTCCTTACTTTTCTTAATCACTGCATTATAATAAATCATCACATATATTTATTTTTCATTTCAGTATCCATTACCTTAAAATAGACACTTGTCACCTAATTCTGAGACTATAATAATTACAGTAAGTAACATCATGATAAATAGAAAGAAGATTGAAGTTGTCAAGGATTCCATTTTACTTGGATACACAATCAATACCCATGGAAGCAGTAGTCAAGAAATCAAACAATATATTGCATTGGGCAAATCATCTGCAAAAAACTTCTTTAATTTTTCAAAAGCAAAAATGTCACTTTGAGGATTAAAGTGAACCTGATTCAAGCAATGGTATGTATATTAAGTCACCTCATATGCATGCAAAATCTGGTCCTATATTTTGATTTCGGTATTTTCCACAGTGTCAGCTCATAGAAGCAAACATAAAAATACTGAATCTATATTGATGATATTTTTAATGCAATTGTTCTCTCACCTGGCCAAATGAAATTTGTAGTTGGACAATTTAAAATTTAGCATGTATTCCTTTAAATGTTTATGTCAACTTTAAATAACACAGAGGGTGTTAGGAAAATTAAAAAAAAAAAAAATGAGTTGCTGTGGATCCCAACTCATGGGAATGCCCCATACGCCCCATGTTTCAGAGTATGACTGTATTCCATAGGGTTTCTATAGTTGTGACCTTTCATAAGCAGATTGCCAGGCCTTTCTTCCAGGTTGCATCTGGATTGGTTTGCACAGTCAGCCTTTCAGTTAGAATTCTGAACTGTCTGCACCCTTGGAGACTCCATCAGGAAGGTATTGTTTTTATTGTTAGATGCCATGGAGTGGATATCAATTCACAGAAGCCCAAAATGACAAGTAGAACTGCCCCATAGGATTTTCTTGGTTGTAATCTTTACAGAAGGAACTCTGGTGGCATAGTGCCTAAGGTATTTGACTGATAACCAGAAAGCTGTTGCTTCAAACCCACCAGCCACTCCTTGGACGGAAGACTGGACAATCTACTTCTGTAGAGATATCGCCTTGGAAACCCAAGGAGGGGTCGTTGTGAGTCTTTACAGAAGCAGGTCATTGGGTCTTTCTCCCATATAGTCCCTGGGTAGGTTTGAACTTCCGACCTTTCATTTAACTGTCCAGTGCTTAACCATTGTGCTACCAGGTTCCTTTGTCAAGAAGGAAGTCCCCAGCCAAAGAAAATGTTAATTTCTCCAGTGTGGTGCCTGGGATGGCTGGCTGAATTTAAATAATCAGGAACAGAGGGATTGGAGTATATGATAACATCTTCCACGTCACTTAGGTCTGAAAATGTCATTGTGACTTTGACTCCTTACTTTTCTCCCTACACTATAATCAATCATCACATATCTTTATTTTTCATTTCAGTATCTATTACCTTGTCACCTAATTCTAAGACTATAATAATTACAGTGATTGGCCTCCCTACTTGTAGTATATTATTTTTTATAACCCAGTCTTCACGCTGACATTTTTAAAATCTTTAAGCATTATAGTTAGTACATCTTCTTAGCTCACTGACTTGTTGCTGTTGTGTGTCTTCAAACACCAAGTTGCTGGTCCAAATGTGGACTCTCGGCCCAAAGTGGGGCCACCAAGTAATCTCTCCTGAGTGTTTAGAATTAGAGAAAGACTTTGGGACTGTGAATCATTGGTGGCTGTCATTCTTAATGTCTCCTGGATGAGAAGTTGCACCAATGAAGGCCTTCAGGTGAGATGACCCAATCTATCAAGTTCCTGTGCTTCCCCAAGTTACTTAATTAATTATAATCAGTAAATCACCATTTATTTAATACAATCTGTTTATTTTAATTTTACATCTTAATTAGATTGCCCAATCTTCTTTCTGAGGAGTGGCTGGTGGGTTTGAACTGCCAGGCTTCTGGTTAGCAGTCAAATGCCTTAGGTATTATGCCACCAGAGCTCCCAATTAAAATATATTTTAGAGAAATTTTACATTTACAGAATAATTGTGCAGAAAGTACAGGGTTCTCAAATGCTCCCCTCCCCCTGCTATACTTTCTCCTGTTATTAACGTTTGCTTTCATGTGGTCTATTCATTACAGTTGATGGCTCCACATTGATACAGCATTATTAACTAAAGGTCATAGTTTACGTCAGAGCTCACTGTGTGTTGTACAGGTTAATTTGGTTTTCAAATCCATAGTTTTTGTCATCTTAAAAGATCTTGAGTCAGTTTCTCTTATTTGCAACCTAAACAATACTAAATTCTTTTAAAACTAAGTAATATAAAGAATTATTATGCTGTTCTCATCTGAAGTGCTAAATTATTTTCTTGTTATATATTTAAAAAATTGCTAGTCCTTAGCCTGAATATTGAGTCTTCCCTTTCTCTTCTCTAAACCTCTATTGAAGCACTTACTGATGAAGATTGAGGAACACAGTCTGCAGTGTGGATTACATCTCAATACAAAAAAAGACAAAAATCCTCACAACTGGGTCAATAAGCAGCATCACGATAAATGGAGAAAAGATTGAAGTTGTCAAAGAATTCACGTTGTTTGGTTCTAAAGTCGAGACCAATGGAAGCAGCAGTCAGGACATTAGACGACATGTAGCACTGGGCAGGTCGGCTGCGAAGGAACTCTTTGGAGTGCTGAGGAGCAAGGATGTCTCCTTGAGGACTAAGGTGCACCTGACACAGGCCATGATATTTACAATCGCCTAGTATGCATGTGAAAGCTGGACAATGAATAAGGAAGACAGAAGAAGAGTTGATGCTTTTGAGTTATGGTACTGGCGAAGAATGCTGAAGATACCATGGACTGCCAAAAGAACTAACAGATCTGTCCTGGAGGAAGTGCAGCCGAGATACTCCTTGGAAGCAAGGATGGCCAGACTTTGTCTCACCTACTTTGGTCATGTTGTCAGAGGGGACCATTCCCTGGAGAAGGATGTCATGCTTGGTAAAGTGAAGGGTCGACGAAAGAGGGGAAGGCCTTCTACAAGATGGAATGACACAGTGGCTGAGACAATGGGCTCAAGTATAGCAAGGATCATGGAGCTGGTGTGGGATTGGGTGGTGTTTCGTTCTGCTGTGCATGGGGTCGCTATGAGTCGGAAGTGACTCAACAACAACAAACCTCTATTATGACCTTATTCCCCTTCATTCTACTTCACACATTTCCTTTAATTATTACCATGTGTGAGTCTAATACAATTATATAGAGATGTTGTTAAGAGTGAAGATCTGGGTCTCACACTACCTGAAATCAAACCCTTGTTTTCCAACTTACTGAGTGACCTCCTTGACAAGCTATTGAAGCTCTGCTTCATGCCCATTGTTGTTGTTGTTGTTTGCCGTTGAGTCGGCCCCGACTTATAGCGACCCCTCCTTGGGTTTCCGAGGCAGTATGACTACGGAAGTAGGATTGCCCAACCTTCCTTCCGAGGAGTGTCTCTAATATATTGTTGCTGTTGCTGTTATATGCCATCGAGTCGGACCGACTCATAGCGACCCTTCTTTGGGTTGCCGAGGCGATATCACTACGGAAGTAGATTGCCCAACCTTCCTTCGGAGGAGTGGCTGGTGGGTTTGAACCACCAGCCTTCTGGTTAGCAGTCAAGTCTGTAGAATAGTGATCATAATGATGGTCTCTACTCATAGTATCGCTATAAGAATTAAAGAAGTTTATATCCAGGAAGAGCTTAGAGTAATTCCTCGTACATATTCAAGATTTAATAAATGTTACTGTGATAATTACTTACTGTTTCTCAGGTATATCTTGTATTTTCCAACCTCTGAATCCCATTCTGCCGTACTCTCTTCATAGCTTTCCTTTCTCTATTTCCACAAAACCTGATTATTATTATTTATTATTATTTAGTGAAAACTAAGTGCTCTTTAGTTGAGCTTTCTTCTGTATTTTTTCTGTGGAAGTCTGGGGAAAACAAACATTGGAAAGGAACACTCTTATCCTTTATTCTATTTCATTTAAATATTATTGGGGATGTATCTCAAATAATGAGAAACAGGATATCTAAATATCTAATTGCTAACAGAAGGTAAGCATAATTAAGAAAATATGAAACCAAAATTAATAAGCTAGTGATTATCATATAGAGAGATTCTCAGCTGATAGTATTTTTATAGGACACTTGTTCTGGTATGAATCCAAGAAATCTAGTTATGCAATTTTGGAAGTGATCAGAAAAGTTATATAATTTTCTGGTGGCAAAACCATAAATTACTCTTTAAATTATAAAAAAAAAAATTGATTTATTCCCCAAACAGCATTACTATTATCTTGTAGCTTCCAATTAATGCAGAGTAGTGCTATAGCTACCTCATCTCTTGTGTATGTGCATGAGTCATGGTTGAATGGTGACATCTTGATATTTTGGGAGTCCACTTGATATTTTGAAGGCACTTCTACTTGAACTATCATCTTTCCCACTCTGTTTACAATTTATTAGTCTCCATTATATTCTTAGGAGCTCTGGTAGCATAGTGCCTAAGGCACTTGACTGCTAACCAGAAGGTTGGCGGTTCAAACCCACCAGCCACTCCTTGGAAGGAAGGTTTGGGCAATCTACTTCCGTAGTGATACTGCCTCGGAAACCCAAGGAGGGGTCGCTATGAGTCGGGACAGACTCAAAGGCACATAACAACAACAATAACATTATATTCCTCATCAGGAGAATGTCCTGGATATCTCTGATTCAACAGAATGATGTTCATTTCCCTACCTTTCCAACCAAGGTCCAGACTCCAGTCATATCAAGACAGTGTTATAGAAAACAAAGAAGTGAGGTAATTCCAAGACTTTCTCCTTTGTCTCCTATAATAAGTAGTGTTATACACATGAACTTCTCATTTATTTCCAAATACAAATATTCCAATAAATCTTGACCTTCAACAAAGTCATTCTGAAATGTCAAGTCATTTATTTCATTTGTTCATTTACTCAACAAATATTTACTGGTCAGTGGTTTGAACATACCAACAACTCTGTGGGAGAAATCCCTGGCAACTTGCTCCTGTTAAGATTAAACCAAAACAAACCAATGGCCGTCAAGTAGATTTTGACTTACAGTAACCATATAGGACAGAGTAGAACTACTCTGTAGGGTTTACCAAAAAAATAGATCTTTATGGAAGCAGAGTGCCACAACTTTCTCCTTCAGAGCAGCAGGTGGGTTCTAACTTTTGACCTTTCATTTAGCAGCCAAGTACTTCACCACTAAGCCCTAGGAAACTCTATGGGATGGTTCTATTCTGTCTTATACAGTCATTATGAGTTGGTATCAATTCAATGGTAAAGTTTTTTTTTTTTTTTTTTAATATATATAAAGCATTTTGTACATTCTGAGAAAGGATGCTAAGTAAATTAAAAAAAAAAGAAAGAACAAATATTTTCTTCACACAATTTTCTTAGATTTCAATGGGAAAGGGACACATGTAAACAGTAGCATATATATATCAGAGGGTAAGACTGGACAAATGAAGCATAAGTGATACGTCATGGGAGAATTGAGACTGGGGCTATGAAGGGATACTTTACAGAGAACAGAGTAGTTGAGCTTTGTCTTAGGGGTTGAGAAAGTCTGATGGATCAAAAATCTGGAAAAATATTTGGAACAGGATCAGCAGCTTGAACATGAATGAAAATCAGGGGACCAGTCAGAGCTATCACAACTGTCCAAGGGAAACCAAGGAAGTCATGAACATGGGCAGTGGCAGTAGTGATGGGAAGGAAGGAATGTCATACTAGTGTAGATACAGAAGAGGGAGAAAATTAAGGACATGAAGGTTTGACCTAAGCGTGTCCATTACTATCTCACATTAGCTTTCTTTTTCCTGGGTTATTGTAAATGAACATTGATCACCAACATTGTGTCATCATCAGGATGCATAGAATCATACTTCCTCCTTATCTTGCAAAAATGCTTAATAGGATATGTGCTTGTATTATTTCTGCCTAATTAGTGATTTTGGCATTATCAATTTAAACTGTAGCCTTGTCATCTAGGTAAGGTATATATGCATTGAAAGAATCACCAATGCTTGTATTGTGTGGCCAAAAATAAATCAGGGAGGCATTAAAGAGAGTCAAGCATAGCTTTACTTTGCCCACTCCCCACCCCCCAAAAAATTTCCAGGTAGTAATGATGGAGACAAGATCCAATAGACAACAGCAAGTTTCTCTTATGCATGAATTAAATCCACTGAATTCCATCAAATAGATGTGTATGTCATAACCACATGTACTATCATTTTCTTTGGGAAAGTGTTTAGTACACAACAGCAGTTACAGGGTTGAATGTGGTTTTGTGGCAAGATAAGGAGATTGGGTGAATCAATAAATATAGGCAGAGCCTATGGAGAGTTCTCAGGCCAGATAAAATATTTATTGTTCAAGAGTTGGAGAACTATTGGCAAGGCCAGATTCATCAGATTTTAAAATTGTGGACCTCTAACTTGGGAGATCATTTCAAAAGCCTCTGTGAAACCAGCAGCATGTGGTTTTTAATTTTTTCTTGAAAAAGACTAATCTATCTATGCTTCTGAGAAACACATGCCCACACACACACAAAATAAAACTTGGATTTATTCTGTTAATACAGACAGAGAATGGTATTAAGCAAATAAACCAAAGCATCCTGTTCCTAGGCAGCCTAAACGAATCACGGTGCTGCCAGACCCAGAAAATAAATAAATAAAAGCAGAAGAAAGAACAAGCTAATGTTCAGTGAGACATAATCAAAGAATGGAATTAGGTTGAAAAATTGCATTGTCCTCAGGCAAACTTATATGAAAAAAACAGACTGCCTTCAGGCAAATAAGCAAGCAAAGTAGAAAGAAAGAATGATAGAAAAAGAACAGGCTGAATCTTTTTAGAGCAGCTGAGGGAGTCACACTATTGATGAATTTGCTTCATGAAAGATTTCCAAATCATGGGAACTTTTGAAAAATAAAATTAAACAAAACAAAACAAAAAAGATTCCTAGGACAGACCCAAGATTTGCTGCACTTGATCCTGAATTCCAGTTTTCTATAACAATAGCTCACATAACTGCTCAATTTTCATATCCATTAAGCAACTCAAGAATAACTGCTTTAATGGGGAATTCTTGTTACTCCTTGAAAGCCCACCTTCTGAACCTGGTCCACCAGGATGTCCATCTTGAATGAAAATCACAATCATTTACACATTTGCTCATTCTAACAACTGAGACTAATCTTCATTGTTTTTTCTCAGACCTCACCTCTAATCCAACATCTACCTCTACCTTCAAAACCTATGTGAACACAATCGCTTCGGGCTGCCATTGTTTGGGTCAAAGTCATCATTCTCCTGCAGTGCCAGCTTCCTAACTGGTATCTCTCCTCCATGATCCATCACAGAAGGCCCCAGATCATCTGCACATCTCTGCAATCTCATTCCCCATGAAATCCTCTTTATTTGCAAAATGTAACACAGACCTACATGCCTATCTTCAAGCATGTCTAACAAAGGTCTTTGCAGTAGCTATTCTCTTTGCTTGGAATGTCTTTTCCCAGAAATTCATATAGCTTGCTCCCTCACTTAATTCAACTCTCTGCTCAAATGCAAATATGCCTTTCCTATGTAAAATATCAATCTCTATCTTCTTGCCCTTGTTATTTACTTTTTAGCAATTTGAAATAATTTTTGTTTTCTTTACTTCTTTCCCTTTTGTTTCTTCTTTCTTTCCCTCCCTCCCTCCCTCCTCTCTCTCCTTCCTTCCTCCCTCTTTCCCTCCCTCCGTCTACCTCTCTGTCTGTCTCATGTCAACACCAAGGGAGCTGGAATGTTGTCATGTTCACTGCTGCATCCACAATCCCTAAAATACTCTTTGGCCCCTAGTAAGAACACAATAATTAGCTGTGTTTCATTAAAATACTCCAAATGGTTTAGCCCAAGATGCCAGCTTGTTGTTGTTGTGTGCCATCGAGTTAGACCCAACTCATAGCGACCCCTCCTTGGGTTGCCGAGGCACTATCACTACGGAAGTAGATTGCCCAACCTTCCTTCTGAGGAGGGTCTGGTGGGTTTGAACTGCCAGCCTTCTGGTTAGCAGTCAAGTGCCTTAGGCACTATGCTACCAGAGCTACTCAGATGCCAGCTTCGTCACACTCAATTCCTTTACATCAAAGAACTAAGAAACCAAGTTAAACAGATACAGATGACAATCTTGGAAACTTGGACATCAAATGGAAGGATAAAGAATCATATCGAACACTGACTGGAAGAAGAAACTGAACTAAAACTATGAACAAGGAAAGATATGGAATGGAGATGCCCTGCCAGCCAGCCTGGAACAGTATGGTAATCTTGAGACAAAGCCAGCAGTGATCCTGGGTGAGGATCACAGGAAGCTAATTTTATATAATTCACAGTAGGAGACAGAGAAACTGTGTAGACATGCTCAGAGTGAAGCAAGGTGAGCTGAACATGAACTGGCTCTAAAGAGACAAAGTACAGGAAAGAGGGTGAGAGCTCTAGGAATCCTGGAGTCCACAGAGCAGGGAGGAAGCCAGGATCCAAAGGCAGGACAAGTCATCAGCGGTGTTGCACACAGACTTATAGATCCATTGGGTGTCAGCAGCAGATCTCCCACCTGACTGAACCGTAGGTAGTCCCTCTTCTCATATTTGGCTGGGGCCAGGTACCAATTGCTGGTTCAAGCCAACAGAAAGTGTCCTGGTAACCATGCTCAATGATAAGAGGAGTGTGCTCTCTCCCTTCCTCTGCCATCCTGATGATTAGTGGTATAAACTGCCCTACCCCTGCTACCCCACCTGCCCAAAGATTTCAGTTCTAGCCCCTCTCTTCTCCCTCACCACCATCCACCATTCTACCCTGCTGCCTTGCCACCCAGCAAGTAGTAATAAGTGTTCCTGTGCCACACCAGTCCACCCACCCACTGCCTACCTGGCAAAAAGCAAAGTGTTCCCCCAACCCCACTCACCCACCACATCTTGGTGCCCCACATCCCTGTTCACCCACAACACCCCACCATTCATCACATACTGTCACCCATTACATGCCTTTGACTGCCAAATCCTCTTGCCTGCCACCCCACTCACCTGGTTAGCAGCAGTAAGTGCTCCTTCAACACTAGTTGCCTGCAACAGCCTTCACCCACTGCCTCACACACCTGGAGAGTGGTTGTTGTTAGTGTTGTTGTTGTTAGAGTGCCTCACACACCTGGAGAGTAGTAGAAAGGTTATATCCACCTCACCAACTACCCACCCATTTGGTCTGATCCATAACATGCTCCTGCACCACTGGTCAAACAATAGTCAATGACTCAGAACTATACTGCCTGCCATCATTCACCCTGTATGCCTGATGAACAGTGACATGAGCTTGCCCTGCCTGCCACTGCCCCATCTATCTGGAAACAGGGTGTGAGAATTCCTGTGACTCCAGGTGAAGGATCAATAGAACATGCTGGCCCAGCCCACCTTGATATATTGAAACAAACAAACAAACAAAAAGAAAAGGACAAAACAAACACATATAAAGATAATAATACCTTAATGCTTCAGAGGCAGCAGTAAATAACAAGTCATAAGGAAAAACAGGATAAGGTGGCTTCCACAGAGAAGCAAAATAAAGGGAAAAAAAGCCTTCCAGGGGAAAAATCAACAACATAACTACCTAAGAAGGAATTTATCTTAGTTATCTAGTGTTGCTATCACAAAAATACAAGGTGGATGGCTTTATCAAAGAGAAATTCATTTTCTCAGTTTAAGAACTAAGTCTAAATTCAAGGTGTCAGTTCAAAGGGAAAGGTTTCTCTCTGTGTCAGTTTTGGAGAAAGGTTCTTTTTCTCTTCTGAGTTTTTGCTCCTGGGCAATCTTCATGTGACTTGAGATCTTCCTTCCTCATCTCTGTTTCTCTGTTTGATTATTTGATCTCTTTAATATCTCAAAAGAGATCAACTCAACACACCCCTTGCACTAATCCTCTCTTGTTAATATAACAAAGGCAATCTATTTCTAAATGGTTTATTTACCACAGGCATAGAGGTTGGGATTCACAACACATATTGGTGGATATAATTCTGTCTACAACAAAATTCCAAAGACTTATTTTTAGAGGCCTAAAAGACATCAAGTCAAAAAAGAACAACAACAACAAAAAAAAAACCTCTAGGAAAATTCAGGAAAACAATATATGAACAAAATGATGGACTCAATAGACAATTAGAAATCACAAAACAACAATTAGAAGTTCATCATGGTAACAATAAAATATCATATTCATATATATATATATATATATATATATAACAGAATGGAAGGACCTAGAAGTAGAATTGAATCAGTAGAGGAAAGAATCAGTGAAATGAAGGACAAATCTCTTACTACTAATTTAGTTGAGGAACAATCAGAAAAAATAAAGAATGGAAAAAATGAAAAAAGTCTAAATATTATATGAGACATCATGAAGAGGAATAACTTACACATAATAGGTATTCCAGAAGAAGAGGGAGAAAACTTATGGAGAAAATTTCTGAAGATATATTGGCTGAAAACTTTCCAAATATCAAGAAAAATTAGCAAGTTACCATGCAAAAACTTCAAAGAACCCCATACAGGATAAAACTCCCCAAATAAAATCACCAAGGCATATTGTAATCACACTTTCCAAAATTAAAGGTGCAAAAAGAATTCTGAAAGTAACTTATGAGAAGCAAAATATCACTAACAAAAGTGCATCAATAAGACTAAGTGTTGATTTCCTGTCAGAAACCATGCAGGCAAGAAGGCAGTGGGATGACATGTATGAAATATGGAGGAAAAATAATTGCCAGTGAAGAATCATATGTCCAGACATATTATCTTTTTTTT
>NW_006921956.1:1935746-1985716 GCF_000298275.1 Orycteropus afer afer
AAAAAAAAAAAAAAAACCTACATAAGTGGAAAAACATACCGTGGTCATGTATTGGAAGATTTAACATTGTGAAAATGTCAATATTACCTAAAGCAATCTATAGATGTTATGCAATCTTTATCCAAATCCCAAAAACTTTATTTAATGAAATGGAAAGCCTAATCTATAACCTTATATGGAAAGGAAAAGGCCCTAGATCATTAAGGTATGATTGAGGAAGAAAAACAGTAGGAGGCTTCATACTTTCTGGTCAGAATTTACTATAGAGCCACAGTAATCAAGCAGCTTGGTACTAGCACAAGAGACTCTTACACTAACTGAATACAATAGAAAACTCAGATGTTAATCTACCAATCTATGGACAGCTGATCTTCAACAGAGGATCTAAGTAAGTCCATTCAATGGTGAAGTCCATTCTTTAAAAAGAAAATGATGCTCACAAAACTGGATATCTATTTACACACACAAATGAAACAGGATTCATACCTCACACCAAACAAAAAAGACTAAGTCAAAATGGATCAAAAACCTAAACGTTAAGCCTAAAATTACAAAGTTCTTTGACAATAGGGACAAAGCTGTTGTTTGGTACCGTCGAGTTGGTTCTGACTCATTCATAACAACACTATTTACAACAGAATGAAATATTGCCCAGCCCTGTACCATTCTAACTATCAGTGCTATGCTTGAGCCTATCCTTGTAGCCAGTGTGGCAACCCATCTAATTGTGGGTCTTCCCTTTTTTTTTTGCTGACTCTCTACTTTACCCAGCATATATATCCTTCTTCAGGGATTGCTTCCTTCTGACAACGTGACCAAAGTATGAGGGACAAAGTCTGGCCATTTTTGCTTCTGAGGAACTTTCCAGCTCTACTTTCTCCAAGACAGATTTGTTCATTTTCTTGCAGTGCATGGTATATTCAATATATATATATATATAGTTTTATCAAGGCCACAATTTAAATGCACAGATTCTTCTATGGTCTTCCTTACTCATTGTCCAACTCTCACATGCATTTGAGGTTATTGGAAATACCAACTTGGGTCAGGCACATCTGAGTCTTCAAAGAATCATCTTTGTTCTCCAGCACTTTGAAGAGATCCTTTGCAGCAGATTTACCCAATGCAATACATCATTTGATTTCTTGACTGCTGCTTCCATGAGTGTTGATTGTGGATCCAAGTAAAATGAAATCCTTGATAACTTCAATCTTTTCTCCATTTATTATGACATTGGTTATTGGTCCAGTTGTGAGGATTTTTATTTTCTGTATGTTGAGGTGTATTCCGTATTGAAGGCTATAGTCTTTGATCTTCATTAGGCAGTGCTCCATGTATTTTCCACTTTCAGTAAAGAAGGTTTGTCATCTTCATATCTCAGATTATTGATGAGTTTTCCTCCAATCCTGACACCATGTTCTTCTTTATATAGTCTAACTTCTGGAGTTACAATTAGGGGGCCTAATCTATGGTATAAATTCGCTATCAAGCATAACTAAAAATGCACAAACAACAGAAAATAAACTAGATGATTGAGACCTCTTAAAAATTGTATATTTATGCTCATCAAAATACTTGCAAAAATAGTAAAAAGAGATCTTGCAGACTGGGGAAAAAATGTTGACAATAACATATTTGACAAGGGTCTAATCTCTTAAATATGTAGAAAACACTAATGCTTCAAGAACAAAGAGACGAACAATCCAAACAAAAAATGGTCAAAGGACATGAACACACATGTCATCAAAGAAGACATTCAGGCAGCTAACAAACACATGAAGAGATATTCATCATCATTACTCATTAAACCAAAACCAAACCTACTGCTATCAAGTCAATGCTAACACATAGCAACTGTATAGCCATTAGAGAAATGCAAATCAAAAGGGCAATGACATTCATCAAACCCCCAAAAATGACACTGATTTTAAACAAAACAAAACAAACAAAAAAAAAACAAATATGAGCAAGGCATTGGGGAGATTAGAGCTCTTATACACTGCTAGTAGGATTATGAAATGGTAAAACCACTACAGAGAACAGGATGGTGCTTCTTCAGAAAGCTATAAAATAGAAATACTATAAGATCCAGCAATCCCATTCCTAAGTACATATCCTAGAGAAATAAGAGTGGTGACACTAGTAGACATATGCACATCCGTTTTCTTTGCAGCATTATTCACAATAGCAAAACATGGAAAGAATCTAAGTGTTAATGAAAAGATGAATGGATAAATGATTTATGGTACTCCCAAATACTATCCAAAGATATAGAATAACGATCAATATGAGGAACATCTCATAACATGGATATATCTGGGTGACATTATCCTGAATGAAATTATCCAATCACAAAAGGACAAATATTGCATGAGACCACTTTCATAAAAATTCAAGAATAGGTTTACACACAGAAAGCAATGTTCCTTAATTGTTACCTGGGATGGGACAGAGAGGGAAGGAGAACCACTTACTAGATAGAAGACACCTGTTAATTCTGCTGAAGGGAAAGCATTACACAAAATGGCAGGAGTCAGCACAAGCTGACCAAGGTAAGTGAAGACACTGAGTGGGGGGCAAGAATAAAGGATGACTACAGTACATGCTACAACATACACGATCCTAAAACAGCAACAATAACTAAAACTTGTGAGTTGTTGCATAGGTAGATGTGTATGCTCTACAGGTGTGGACAGGTGTATGGGAGTACATGAGAGTGCTTATATAGAGGTATAAAATGAAACTCACTGCCGTCGGGTCAATTCCAATTCAGATTGTATATTGTATAGGTATAGTTGTGTATAGATTTGTACATATGTATTTGCATGTGCTACATATATATCCATGTAGATAATAGAGCATGTAGGGGCAATAGAAATTTATGGAAAATTATAGAAACTTCTTAGACATATCCAAATACTTCTTGGGACTGAGTTACCAGGCTTGAAGTCTAAGGACAATAGTCTTGGGTGACATTTAGGTCAATTGGCATAACAGAGTCCATAAAGATAATGTTCTACATCTTGTTTGTTGAGTAGCATCTGGGGTATTAAAAGCTTGCATGATACAGGTATTGGTCTCTTATTGTCTGAAGCAAAGGAGAGTGAATGAAACTAAAGATCAAGGAGAAAAGTAGTCTATAGGACTAATGACCCACACAAACCACAACCTCTTCTAGCCAAAGACCCGAAAAACTAGATGGTGCCCAACTACAACTATCAACTGCTCTGACCAGGGACACAATAAGAGGTCCTAGGTAGATTGGGAGAAAAATGTAGAAAAAAGCTCAAATTCACAAAACAATACAAGACTTATTGGACTGGAGGCTGGAGGAACCTTCAACACTACTGTCCTCAGAAACCTTTATCACCTGTAACTGGAGTCACTCCAGAGGTCACCTTTCAGACAAATAATAGACTGGACTCTAAAATAAATAATGACACCCTTGAGGAGTATAGTGCTTAAAACAATCAATTCTATGAGACAAAATGGGTAACATCTGCTCAAAAGCAAAGATGAGAAGGCAAAGAGGGGCAGAGAAACTGGAAGGAAGGAAACTGTGGGGGGCAGATCTCAAACCCACTGCTGCTAAGCTGATTCTGACTCATAGCAACCCTATAAGACAAAATAGAATTTCCCATCGGGTTTCAAGGAAGTGAATCTTTTTAGGGAAGCAGATAGCCACATCTTCCTCCTGTGGAGAGCCTTGTTGGCTCAAACTGCCAAGCTTTCAGTTAACAGCTGAGTGCTTAACCACACAGCCACCAAGAAAGGAGGAAGGCAAGGTTGAAAGGGGGAGAGCCCTGGCACATTGCAGGGATAGCAACCAATACAACAGAAAAATTTGTGTATGAATTGTTGAATGGGAAACTATTTTGCTATGAAAACTTTCAGCTAAAACACTTTTTTTAAAAAATATATCAAATGATTATACTTCCAATGTGGTATGAAGCACTAACCTATAGGTCATTAAATAATTATTTTACATCTTCAAGAGTGATCCAGCAAGCATATAGGCTATTTTGTGTTAAATTTTTTATATAAATATCGCTTAAAACTATCTTAACTATTTTAGCAGGAAACACTGCCAAAATATAATTAATTAATTAATTAATTAATAGGGGAAAAGATACTATCTAAGAAAAGGTTATTTTTTATTTATTTTTTTTTTCTTATTTCATTGTTTGTGACTGAAATGTATTCACTCATCAAAAAAGTAACGTAAAAATTTTATTGTTTGTCTTTGTGGAATGTCAGTTGTAAGGAAAGGAGAGACAGTAACCTGAACTGAGAATGCTGGGCAAACGTTTTTGTTTTCAGATAAACGGAAAAAAAAAAAAAAAAACCTCACTGCCATCGAATCCATTCTGACGCATAGAGACTCCCATTGGGTTTCCAAGGCAGTAAATCTTTACGGAAATAGATTGCCCAGACTTTCTTCCATGGAGTGGCTAGTGAGTTTGAACCACCAACCTTCTGGTTAGCAGTCAAATACGTTAGACACTACATCATCAGAGTTCCTTTATTTCCAGATAGCTGACAATAAAACTTACTTGTGTGCTTTGGGGACATACCAACCAATGAGCTGAAGTTGACTCGGACCACTGAGGTTAGAATTCTGGTTTACCTTTGACCTCTGCTAAGTTGTCTTGTTTCTCTGGCCTCAGTTTATTTACCTGTAACATGAGATTATTAAATTGAGCTCTCAGGGTCATTCTGGGATTGAAACCTACATGTAAATATACACTCAGTTTATTATGCGAAGGTTTCTGGGTCCCATTACTGACCATCCTCACACGCACATATGCATACACACACACACACATCACCCAACTTCAACTGCCAGGCCTACTAGGCTACTCTAGCCCTTTCCCTTTAGTGAGTTCCTCTTCTAAGAGCTGCCATTTTGAAAGTGATTCAATACTGAACAAGATCGGA
This sequence comes from Orycteropus afer afer, assembly GCF_000298275.1. NCBI lineage: Eukaryota > Metazoa > Chordata > Mammalia > Tubulidentata > Orycteropodidae > Orycteropus > Orycteropus afer. The sequence continues at coordinate 1,940,685 of NW_006921956.1, forward strand.
ATAAATGCAAAGGGAGCTCCTTTGCCCCTTCCCCCTTCCTTCCCACGTTTACATTTGTATCTCTGCATAGGCCTCTGCTTTCTCAGGGCTTTTCAGAGCTGTTGGTTAGAAGAGGGGGCTTACCTTTCAAAAGTGGAGATATTTAGATATGAAGTTAACTTGGAGAAGCTACATGATGGAGTTCTTGGGAAGAAGCATCTGTAATCTACATCTCTTTGGGAGATGTTGTTAGCTTTTCCCTTAGATTCTCTGGTATCTTTTTATGAATTAAAACCTCTGCTGGGCAGTTAGGATGTACATTGAGATCTGGCATTGTGCTTACTTTTCACAGTTCGCTGGTGTCACGGTGTGTCCCTCGGGACACCAAGTGAGAGATGGGGAGTCACAGATGTCACCTTCTAAGTGAAGAATGGGACCCGGCTTTGTTGTTAACAGGAGTCCTGTTGTAATAGCTCCATCCTTCCAACAGATCATTGTGACTTTGCACAGTTATGGAATATTTTAGCTAAGCAGATATGCCTCATTAGAATAGAGATCACTCTATTCTTTGAAAGCTCAAGAGCAGAAATGACTTCCACATAACGTTAGACTTGGGAAATCAAGGCAGTACATCAGCATTTTTGCCCTGAAAACTTTATGCCAGCTTGTTTGCCTGCATCGGGAGAAATATTCAAAACTGATGATAGTGCTATTACTCACAGAGAAGAAAATGGTCTGGGAAACCAACAGGGGTGGCAGAGGAGGGTCTGTTCTGTCTGGCATTTGCCTCTAGGAGAACAGTTATGACGTCCTCACTTCCAAAGGGCTGATAGCCTGTGGTTCCAAAGCATAGGGTTTGGGGAGAGAGCCATTTCTGTAAACATAATAAAAGCACAGGAAGAATGCTTGTTCTGTAAAAACTCTACTGGTGACTAATCCAATTTCTAGAGTGACAAATTGGGACTAAGATACTTAAAACTCTTCCAAGGGACCTTCTCAAGATGTCACTGTATATATCTTTTCATTTTGTGTATAAGGAAGGAACTGATGGAGGAATTTTTTTTAGCATTCAACAGTTAGCACTCACTTTCTGAGATTCCTAGCCTGTCTCCATATGAGAAAGGAGCACATCCCACTGATTGATAGAAATCTATCTGAAAGTTGGAGGCCTGTAGACTGAGGGCTCTACTTGGTGAATTTTATTTTGAACACACAGTGCTGGCTAAATCTGAGCTCAGACTCAGTAATCCACTGTGCATTTTGCTTAGGTATGTTGCAAGTGCTGATTTGACGATTATTGTGGGGCTGCACAGTGGTTAAAACACCTCAGCTGCTAACCAAAAGATCAGCAGTTTTAACCCACCAGATAGTCCATGGGGAAAAGATATGGCAGTCTGCTTTTGTAAAGATTTACAGCCTTGAGAATCCTATGGGGCAGTTCTACTTTGTCCTATAGGGGCTATGAGTTGGAATCAACTCGACAACAGTAGACATGTGATTTTTTTTTTTTTTTTTAATGGACCTATGGAGTTATCTGCTCAGAAATAGGGATGGCTCAAAGAAGTTTGCTTCTTCATTATCAGTGTACCCTGAAAATACTTCTTGAGCATTTAGCCTGTTAGTTCAGAATAAATTAAGAATATATTTGCCTCTAAAACTTTGTCTTAGGCTAGGTTCTCTAGAGAAGAAAACCCAGTAAAGCTTATAGAGAGAGAGAGAGAGAAAGAGATAGTGAGATAAATTTGTCTCAGGAAAATGATTCACATTGTTATAGAGGCTGACAAGTCTGAAGTTCTTGGATGAAATGTCAAGCTGGAGGCTTCTCCCTCCTTATGCAGCTGCATGGGCTAATGAGCTCAAGATTGGCAGGCAATATAATAGGTTGCTAACTATGGTAGATGAAGAATACAAACTCAGTGGGCTCACAGGACAATTGTAGGCAGCATGACAGGATCCAGATCCACAGGAGTTTCCTGAATTTTCCATTTATATATTGGAAGCAGGCCACACCCTTAAGGAAACTCCTTTTTCAACTGATTGGCTGCTAAAGCATATACATCAGATCTCATCATGGGAATAACCACATCACAACTGCTTAAACCACTCAGAATCATGGTCTAGTCAAGTTGATACACAACCCAACTATCATGCTTGAAAAGAAAAGTTATTAATAAAGTAGGACTGTTTGAGATAAGAGAATAAAGTCCTAGGAATGGCTGTATGCTGTTGTCTTTAATGACATTCCTTCTGAACCTGATACCTAAGAATTTTGTCAACTACTGTGACAGTGAAAATTAGAGAAGAGTCAATGAATCAGTGGATACAGCAAAGAGAACTGTTTGAAGACACCTTTATTCCTTTATTGATCCATTTATTTATGGACTTATGCATGCTTACGTATTGGGCAACATTCCAGGGAGACAATGAGCCAAATAATCAAATTCCTGCCCCGATGGGACTTACTTCCTGGCAGATCTGTTCAAGAACTCTCTGTGCCCATGTCCCTTGGTTTCCTAAAACTGTCTGTGCCCACACCCCTTGGTGTTCCTAAATCTAATTTTTCCAACAGGAAAGTAAAGCTAGTGACAAATCATATTTACTTTGTTTTGAAACTGCAAACACTTAGAAACAGATCTGTAAGAAGTACCGTAGATTTCTCATTCAAAACTCTTCAGCACTCTACAGGTGAGCACAAGGAGGCACCGGAAGGCAAAGGAATTGCTCGAAGGTCCACATGCTCTCAGTGGAATACACCACAGCAGTGTCTATGTTTCTGTATCTAGTCTTGTTCTCTTCATACAACATCGGGCTGCTTCCATCCTTGAACATTTATCTGCTCTTATCATTATGTATATTTGTCTTGATATTAGAAAGAACTCTTGGAAGCAAAAGGAAGCAATAGGGATTTTAAAACTCACCTGAAGTCTTTTTTTTTTTTAATACATAAAGCTAATTATGATTTTGAGCATTTACTCATCATATTTTAAAAGTAGGTAAATAAAATAATAGCATACACTGTACTACTTTTTTTTAATTTACTTTTATTGTGAAAACAGACACACTAATACATTCACTGTACTACACTCTGTTTTACTTAATTACATAAACCAGTTGCCATGAATTTGATTCCAACTCAGGGTGACTCTGTAAATCAGAGTCAAACTGTACCCCGTGGGAATTTCAGTGGCTGATTGTTCAGATGTACATCAGCAGGACTTTCTTCCAAGGCACCTGTCAGAGCTCTGGTGGCGCAGTGCACACCTGCAGGTGGGCTCAAACCTTTAGTTTAGCAGGTGAGGCATTAACCCTTAGTTGTACCCATTCCCTTAATTACACACCTTCTTCCAATTCCGCCTAGTTCCTTAAACAAATAAAATCTCCAAAGTATAAAAAGAAAGAAAGAAATCTATAATGCTAATTAAGATTAGTGGTGCTCACTTCTAATACCGCAAGGGAAACCAGTCTCCATAGCTACTTCCCCGGTGCTTCCTCACCTCAATAAATGCTAGGTAGGCTTACTTCCTGCCCTGGGAAGGTATAACTCACTCTTGAGATCCTAGCTCATTTGTAAGGTATTTCCAGAACAGAGTACAAGTTGTGCCAAATGTTGCAAATCATACATGATCTGTGCCATGAGACCCTCAAACTATTTCATTTACAAGCACATAAAACACACTGTAATCTGAACTGTAGTCCTGCGAGTGCAGGAACAGTGGGCTGTTCGCTTTGAGAGCCAAGGACTCCTGGGCACTACCGTCTGAAGTTACATTTACCAAGGTTTTTGGTTTCTTTCTTTCTTTCTTTTTCTTTTTTTTTTTTTTCAATTTTAACTTTTTTTTCTCTTTACTTGAAAAATGCTGCCCACCATGTTTAAACAGGATGATGCAACCAATTATAATGTTTTCCTCCAACTGCTGCAAATGTTTCCATTGCAATTTTAATTTACCATAAATTAAGCAAAAGAACCAAAAAAAAAGTTCATGCCTATAGAGGAAAAGCATAAAGAGATTATTAATATACTATTCCAGAGGGAATAAAATAATAATGTGGATTTTAATATAAATAAGAGAGGTATATTAAAATAGGGCATTCATTCAATAACCAAATCAATTTCTAGGGGAAAAATTAAAATACCATAGCAGACACCTTTCATGTGTCACTTTATATCTTCTCAGCTCCTCGGTCTTTGTTCCAGCTGCCCTGAGCTGACCACATCTGCATTAAGGTCATGGAAGCACTATCTGATAAAATCTTTCTTCAAATTTCACCCACCTCCCACCTAGGGCTTCCTGGTGACAGGGTAACAAACTCATCCCAGTTTGTCTGGGATATTACCCGTTTTAGCATCGTATGGTTTTTATCCTAGGAAACCCCTCAGTCCCAGGTACCTGGGATGATTGCTCACCTTACTGTGGCTGCTGAGGCCTGGGAAGCCATGACAATAGGGGAGATCAGGCTCCATGGGGTGAGATTTTGTCCAATAGACATTGGGAGCTGGTGGCTAAACCACCTCTCTCCCTTATCTCTCAGAGACTGATTATCCTCAGAAGCTGTTTCTGTGCCTCCTCAAAGAATGGTCCCAGGGGATCAAGCAATCAGTGACATTTAGGGACAGTCACTTGAAATTGCCTTTCCCTCTTTCCCTACTTTACTATCTTGTCCCTCAGTCTTAGTCTTTGGGTTTGTATACCAAGATGAAGTAATAACACAAAACCTCTTTGTCTCAAGCTTCTCTTTTATAGATACTATGTTAAAAAAAAAAAAAAAAAAGGTGGTACATGAATTAACCCTGGAAAATATACCTTCAGGATTGAAGTTTGAAGCCAATTACTCATGACACTAAGAACCTCACTGCTGGTAGGAATGGGGTAACCATAACCTCAGCATGTAATGGCATCACAATTACTCAAACATTCATCCAGAGTTAGTTTGGATACAGATCAGACAGAAGGTGAGGTATTGAGATATGTAGTGGCAGTGATACCTGGAATATATGGGGACAATATCAGGTACAGAGATCATGGAGTGAGCTGGTCTCTAATAACTGTATGACTAGTCATTAACAGTTTGGACTCAAAGCAGTCAATCATCAACGCATGCTATTCTGCAAAAGTCAGTAATCTTCTATAGCAGATTTTCAGGACATTTTCGTTTCCTGCAGTTCTGGCCATATTATGCTAAAAATCAACACCAGAATCTAATTGCTAGGGTGCCAGAGTTGCAAAAGAGACAGAATGGGCACTCTTCGCAGGTCTTCTATACAAAAGTCAGGACCACTGTATGAAAAGAGTTGGTCCCTGAGGCCTGGGATGGGGATATATGAGGGGTTGATATTGAGAACCTTAGAACCCAATTGCTCTAAATCACTGGACTGGAACAATCAGCTCTTACTCTTTGTCAGAGGAGATGACCTTCTTCCTTTTTGAGACTTCCCCTAGAGCCATGACTTACAGGATTTTGCTTGTCCTCCTCAAGATCTGCCCTTACATTCCCTCCTTGATGTCAGCCTGATCATCAAAGTTAGATCTCAGCACAGCTCACACAGGTAAATACATTACCTGCTGCAGACGGAAGTTACATGCTAAAGGATTTGCTGGACCCAGCTAAATGTGGGCCAGCCAGAATCAGAAGAACAAGTGTAGGAATGAATCTTAGAGGCACAGTCAGGATGGATGGAAAATAAGTCTGGAAGACATTATCATCGTAGAGAAACTCATCTATGGCTCAAGATTCAGCATTCTCCAAAAAGAATCCTAACACCGAGAGATGGTCCTCATAATCTGTTAGAGTAGCTCCTTGAAGCTTGGGCCTGATGATGGCCATCCTACATAAATGAGGTGAAGAGGTGAGAACTTTCTAGATACGGTATTAAGAAATGATTCAAAGGCTGAGGAAGTTAGTAATGATAGAATGGGATTCCCAAGTAAGACTTGGGAACATTCCACTCAACTGTATTCTACAAAAGTGCCCAGAAGACACTCCCTTCACTAGGGCTCTAGGTAAGCTACTGATGGGGCTCTAGGTAAATCACTGGTGGGGTACATCTTTGGGAAACTCACTGTCTGTTTTCCTCTGTAGCTGAGGTGACAACCAGAAATGCTTCCATTATATTGGACTCCCTAGTATATATGGGGATGACAGGATTCCCAAATAGCATAGGGGAGCTACATGGACTTCAAAGAACTATGATGATGCTTAATAGGTAGTGACATTCCAGGGCAAAAGCTAGATGGGAAGCCTACTAGAGTGTTAACTGCATTTTATAATCAAAAGAAATAAAGAGCTGCCAAGCAAAAGACCCGTGTCAGCTGCCAGAGTAAATAATCACCATCCCTCACTCACTTTCAGGAAACAAACAAACAAATAAATATATACCCATGTTCTATTAGGGGAAGGATATATCAAGAAAGACATGAATGGTTGGCATGGAGTGTGCAGTAGACTTTTTCAGACACCTTTTAGGTACAAAGTTCAAATGCTCTCAGGTTTTCTGTGTCTTCTTTTTACTGTTACTGTGCTGCCCAGATAAGACACATCACTGACCATTTTCAACGCAGATGCAAGCTGACAGCACCTTACGTCCTGTCCACTCTGGCATTTTCATCTCCCTCCTTCTAGTTTTGAAGTTTCCTATTGATGTTGAAACATGGACACTGTAGGCCACCACTCAGAGTTCAGTATGTGTGATCCAGAACAGGCTGAGAATTAGATTTTTGGGGTATGAACCACATCCACCCAAATTCTTACTTTTGTTTCTTCCTGCTTGGGTGCTATTGAGATGCAATTAGAATAACTTCTAGAGGACTGTCTCTTAGGCTTGTGAGTCATCACATTCAATGGTGGCCAACTTGGGAACACAACTTATATTTGTCTTCCTGTACTCTTCACTCCTGGGATCTGGGATTATGTATAAACTCCTTGCCTCAAGTAAAGGACACTTGACACTTGATTTCTGGGCAACAACAGCATTGCTGTTGTTAGGTACTGCTGAGTAGGTTCTGACTTATAACAATGGAACAAAACATTGCCTTGATGTTCCTGCACCATCTTCACAATCGTTGCTATGCTTGAGAAAACGAAATGGTATAACTATACTTTTGTCATTGGCAAAGTTTAAATGAGTGTAAAAATTATATAAATTCCTTGGTGTAGGTGAGAGAAAACAAAAATGGAAACGAGATATGAGAAGGATACTAACAAAGATAGAAGGGATGTTGTATAGACGGAAAGAAAAGACAATATAAGTTGTATAATTGTGTGTTAGTTAGTAGGTTGTAGTAAAAAGAATACAGCTTCAAAGATCCAGATTTAAATCATGTCTCCAACACTTTTCACATCAATAACAATGATCAAAACTCTGTCCATTCATTCATATATCCTTAGATTCTGTAATCATTTATTGCCCTCCTTCCTTGAGGTGAAAGACTGGGCACGCTCTTCCAAAACTACAGAGGGGAAAAGGTAACAGGCCTTTGCTCTTAGGAAACTCCAAATCAAAGGACGGGAGGAGATACAGAAGAAGATAATTATTTTTATTTAATATGTAGTAAGGCGTCTCTGAGTGATGCAAATAGTTAAGCACTGGACTACTAACAGAAAGACTGGTGTTTCAACCCACCCCAGAGTCACTTCAAAAGAGAGACACAGTGATCTGCTTGTGAAAGGTCCCAGGCTTGAAACACTATGGAGCAGTTTTCATCTACATACATGGAGTCACCACGAAGTGAATTTGATTTGATTGCAACTAACAAGACAAACAATATGGGAAAGAGCAATAATAATGATATGTGCAAAAAAGACATCAAAAGAGACTTCTTAGAGTTCTAGAACTTTTACCCAACTAGCAGAGCACAGTTCTCTTATAGCAAAGGCTGTTGATGTCCAGCATGTACTTCCTCTGAGGTCACCTGAGTTCATTAGCAAGTGCGAACTGTTACATTATGTTGACAGTTCCCATCCCAAAGCTGATCATTCTGTTCTCTGCCAGAGGGCTTTCTTTGGACGTGAAGTATCTGGGCACAGACTCAACACAGAAAGTCAGGGGAGTTTACGTCCCGAAGGACAAATTCACTAAATGGTGTTGAAAGTTGGTAAACTACTTAGCTCTCCAGCATCTAATGGGATGATTTTAGCACATGTTGCTCATGGTTCCTCAGAAGATGCCCAACATGGATTGGGGTCCAGATGTCCACAGCACCAAGTCACTGACAAATGAAAAATTCACCAGCATTTCTCTCTTCGGACTCACATTACTCATCCTTCCTAGTGATATCCTTTTCTCAGGGTTTCCTTTTTGAGGAACCCAAACTTAGGCACACATGGGTACAGAAAGCCAATAATCACTTTTCTGGAACTATGGGGGTGGGCTATGTGCAGAGTAAGCTGGGGATTTTCCTGACCTGATTTGGCACAAATGAAAAGCAAAAGGAGAGAAATTTGCCAAAGAATCTTAAAAAATCTATGCTAGCAGGAAACATCTCTTGATAAGGTAAAAAGAAAAGAAGGGTTCTTTATTATAAGTAGCCTAACAAATATCAACTCTGATTGGCTGAGCAAAACTTGCCATAGCAGTGTCTATATATGTGTCATTTGCCTGAACTATGACCCACAATAATAGGTCCTCTATCCCTGACAATGGTAATGGTTGTTAATATAATTTAATAATTTGATATGTGCCAGAAATTGGATATGCTCCATGCATTATTCCATATAAATCTCATAACAACCTGATGTTGTTGTTGTTGTTGTTATGTACCCTCGAGTTGGACCCGACTCATAGCAACCCCTCCTTGGGTTTCCGAGGCAGTATCACTATGGAAGTGGATTGCCCCATCTTCCTTCCGAGGAGTGGCTGGTGGGTTTGAACCTCCAGCCTTCTGGTTAGCAGTCAAGTGCCTTAGGCACTAAGCTACCAGAGCTCCTACAACCTGATGAGTTGCATCCTATTAAAATCCTAGTTTCAGGAGTGCAGAAAATAAAGCTTAGAAAATTTATTTATGCCTTTATAGTTCTACTGGAAAATATTAGATGAGAGTAAAACAGTGTGAGAGAACTCACTTTTACTAATTAGTATTTTTACCTATTTTTAGAGTCCTAAGAGTCCTTTCCAGTACACCTTAATTCAGTTACTATCATCATCATCATCATTATCATCATCATCATCATCATCCTGCCTAATATCCATGTAGAAATTTATAGCAATCACACTTTCAATTATGTTACCTCACTTTAATTTTTGTAATCCTTTCCAAATTCTGTGAAATCAGTATTTTTAATCATATGAAGAAATATCAGCTTAGAGAGTCTTAGTAAATTACTAAGTATCATGCAATGGGAGAGTATTGAAGCCACCAGGAGTTGGGAGTCCAATGCCATGATCTTTCACTGACCCATGCTGCTGACCCCGAAAGGATTCTTCATATTTATATTCTCTGCTATTCTCCTTACTCAGGGTAGTTTTACTATTAAATTTTTTATTGCGTTTTTGTCAATATATGTGGATGGGAAATAAATATATGTTGTTGTTAAGTGCTGCCTTAGTCGGTTATAACTCGTAGTGACCCTATGTACAAAAGAACAAAGCACTGCTCAGTCCTGCACCGTCCTAACAATCATTGCTATGTTTGAGTCCATGGCTGCAGCCACCGTGTCATTCCATCTGGTAAAGAGTCATCCTCATTCTCAGTGATCCTCTACTTTACCAAGCGTGGTTTTCTTCAGCAGGGACTGGTCCCTTCTGGTAACATGTCCAAAGTATGGGAGATGAAATCCTTGCTCCTAAGGAGCATTCTGGCTGTACTTTTTCCAAGACAGATTTCTTTATTCTTCTGGCATCCTCCTGGCCTTCATCTATTCAATATTCTTCACCAATATCATAATTCAAAGGCATCAATTCTTCTTAGGTTTTTCGTATTCATTCTCCAGCTTTCACATGAAAATACCATGGTTGAGGTCATACACACATTAGTTATTAAAGTAGCATCTCTGCTTTTGATTGACAACTTCAGTCTTCTGTGTTTAATTATCATGATCTTCCTCATGGGTCCAGTTGTGAGGATTTTTTTTTATGCTAAAGTCTAATGTATGCGGAAGGCTTTAGTCTTTGATTATCATCAGTAAGTTCTTCAAGTCATCTTCACTTTCAGCAAGCATGTCTGTGTCATCTGCAGATCACATAAGTTATTAATGAGTCTTCCTCCAATCCTGATGCCATGTTCTTCTTCATATAGTCCAGCTTCTTGGATTATTTGCTCAGCATACAGATTGAGTAAACATGGTGAAAAGATATAACTCTGACACAAAACTGTTGTGATTTGAAATCATGCAGCATCATCTTGTTTTGCTTGAATGACTGCCTCTTGGTCTTATAATAGTTGTATAATAGTACAGATGGATTAGAATTTCTGGGAGATGAGTATGTGTTCTAACTTCCTAACATAAAGCTCCATATTAAGCTTGTTCAATTTAAACACTGCCTTATGCTATTACTTATTGCCATAATCACATAAGAATCCTGCCCCTGCAACCAGTTTCCCAAGATCATAAAACCAAGACAGGAACAGCTCATTGTACAGGGCAATCACATTCCTCATGTCCTGAGACTGAGGAAGGAACACTGCAAAAGAAATGATAGAAATATAAACTTGCTGCCTAGACGGCATTTCCTGATAACAGTGCACTCTTGAGATGTCTTCTAGCCCACCACCGTGGTCAGCATTAACTAGTTTTGGAGGCCGCACACGCCTGCCCTCCTTTACCACCTGATGAACTACCACCTGACGAACTAAGATAACCTATCCAAGATGAGACCAAGACTCAAATCAAGAGCAAGCAGCAGAATACAGCTGCACAGAAGAAACCATGGCATCCATGTTGGGACATACAGACTCCGTCTTAGAAAGAGACTGTGCATGCACCTAGCCTGAGGGAAGTTGAGGTCTATTGTTAAGAATTTATCATAGCCTTGTTCCACTTCCTGACTTTCGCAGAGGGGTCGGGATTTTATGACTACCTGCCTCCATAAGGTCTTTTGAAATCACAGACCCCACAGCCTTAAAAACTATGATAAAAACCCTTAGTTTGTAAGGCTCTGGAAGAGGCACGCGGCGTTGCCCCTGGTCCCCATGTGACTCCACCTTGAAAGATTACTATCATCTTATTTCTCTCGAGCTACAGCTGACTTTCTAGTTGTCAGTTTGGAACACATCCTGTGACAGTCTGTGTACAGATTGTACATGAGCACAATTAAGTGTTCTGGAATTCCCATCCTTTATAATGTTATCCATCATTTGTTATGATCTCCACAGTTGAGTGCCTTTACATAACCACACACACACACACACACACACACACAGGTTTATGTATAAATCTATATAGAAGCTCTGGTGGTGTAGTGCCTAAAGCATTTGACTGCTAACCAGAAGGCTGATGGTTTAAACCCACCAGTCATTCCTCAGAAGGAAGATGGGGCAATCTACTTCCATAGAGATACTGACTTGGAAACCTAAGGAGGGGTTGATGCGAGTCAGGACTGGCTCAACAGCAGTGAGTTTTTTTAGATATATATATATGTGTGTGTGTGTGTGTGTGTGTGTGTGTATAGTCTTACACATTATTATGCACATTTTTTTCAAGAACAAATCAAATGCTCACTCTTGGAGATCGTGCTGTGAGCAGCAGCTGTTGAGTTCCTGTCTGTCTCCTTCAATGGCTTCATTATACTCCATTCCACAGAGATAAATTCCTGGGAAATAAAACCCCCAAGATCAAAGGGAATTTTCATTTTCTACTATTAATTAGCAGTTGGTGTATTAAGCCCACTAATTCCCAGGGGACTTTTCTGTAACTAATAGGTTGTGACAGCATTTCCTTCCTCAAAGAGGACAGAGGACATTTTGAGGGGGCAACGGTTGGGGACTGTTTGCAGATAAACATGGCTGCTGCTGCAGCGGGTGCTTGCTCCTTGGCCCAGTTCAGTGCTGCCTGCCTCTTGCTCATTGTTCCTTTGTGAGCCCCCCTCCCCCAAGAGCCGCCCCAGGTGCAGGAGGCCATCCTGTAAACAGACATTCCAGAACATCTCCATGGGGTGCAGAGCAACCATGCCAAGGATGAGATTAGTCCAGAAATTGGACACACTCTTGCAGGCAGCACACATGACCTTCAATCCAGAGCTTAGCACAGGGTTACAAATTTAAATGTCCAATTTGTTTTGGGACAGAGGGTCCATAGCAGGCTAGGGGAATGTGTTCTCTTTAAACATCCTTTAATTAAAACCAAAAAAAAAAAAAAAAAAAAAATAGCAAGTCTCTCTCTCTCTCCCTTTTTTTTTTTTTTGGAATGTTCAAAATGGATTTTTAAGAACAAATAAATGTAGTCAGAGAATTCTAACACTGAAAACAGTCCAGTCTGGTTTTATAGACAGGCAAAATATCAGTGCACTGGGCACCTTTGGTCCTCTTGCTATCTATTTCTCTCTTGTCTCTTTCTGTCTCTCCAGAATTTAGTGCTTTAATGTCTTTCAGAGGTGCCCCAGTGGCACTGTGGTTAAAGTGCTCAGCTGGTAACTGGAGGGTCTGCAGTTTGAACCCATCAGCCCCTCCACAGGAGGAAAATCACAGCATCAGTCTGTTCCTGTACAGATTTACTGCCTTAGAAACCAAATGGGGTAGCTCTACTCTGTTCTGTAGGGTTGGTATGAATCAGAATGAATTTGATGGCCATGGCTTTGGTGGTTTGGAATGTGTTTTGAATCCCCTGAGTTCTTTGCCTGCCCATCCCTTTTTTCTCTGATCTTTCAGCCACTGTCTACAAGTGAAACCATTTCCAAGAATCTATTATCCATTCTTCTTCCCCTGGGCCACCTTTCCACACCCCAAGAATGCAAACCAAAGACCTCTTTCACTAATTAAAAAGTCTTCCTGCCACCTTCTCTTTTTCAATTACTAGCTATGTGTACCTCAGCACCTATTCTATAACTGTCCTAGAGGGTACCAGACAGTTCACTTCCAAGCCCAATAATGAGCTGCCCATTTAACGCATTTAATTGTTCTTTTATTGAAATGACATGCTCTTAATTGCATTTATTGGGTTTGACTCTTTTTCGTTGCTGTTGCTGATCCTTCTTTTCCTTCAAACCCAGGCTCTTTTGATTTCTTACTTACTCTTGAAGACCACTCTGTAAGGGACACACGAGCTGGGCAGAAGGACAGGTGTTGTTCAAGCTTCTCCTGCACTGTGTTGCCGGCGCACCTCCTACACTCCTGCCTCATCAGCTGCCTTGCAGTTCTGCCAAAGCGTCTCGCGGCTGATGTACAGCCCCAGGCAGGCACTGCCAGTTCTGAGGCATCTTAGGAATTCAGAGGAACATCTGCGACAAAGACAGTTGTATTTCCTTCTTGGGGTCTGGAACATTTGAACAGGGCAGAAACATCTGAACACTGATATTTCCCTGTTAGGATTCAAACCCTCAGTAGACAATTATAAATGTTTGAATTTAAATGGAATACTCTAGATTGGCATTTATGACAGAAAAACCTGTTCTTTTGAAGATTTACCATTTAAATATATTCACTTATTGATTAAAATGGTTATTCAATAAATATTTACAATGCCTTCTTATATCCCACACTGTGTATACAAAGGCAGACCAGATTCTATTCTTCAGCTCTTAAAAAACAAAACGAAACAAAAAACAACCCAATGTGGATTCCAACTAATAGCAACTCTATAGCACAGAGTAGAACTGCCCTGCAGGGTTTTCAAGACTAAATCTTTACAGGAGCCAACATTGCCACATCTTTCTTTGACAGAATGGCCAGTGGGTTTGAACAACCCACCTTTGGTTATTAGCTGAGCAATTAACCACTGCATCATGAAGGCTCCTCTTTAGCCCTTAGTCGACCCCCAAAATCAAAAATTAACTCTGCTGCTTGAAGTTCATTGGCAGAAAATTAATGTACAAACTAGGAAGCAGAGCACAATGAAAATGTTAAAAGCATTAAGTTATATTTGGCAGATGCCATATTAGTCCTAAAAGTTTTTGCAAACTTATAATTGGAAAAATATGAGTCATGTGTCATAATAATAGCCTGCAAGACTTAATATTATTTCATAATGGTAGAAATGTTGTTGTTAGGTGCTGTTGAGTCATCGATGACTCATTGACCCTATGCACAGCAGGACAAAACACTGCCCAGTCCTGTGCCAGCCTCATGATCTTTGTTATACCTGAGTCCATCGTCACAGCCACAGTGTCTATCAATTTTGATGAAGGCCTTCCCTTTCTTCGTTGACCCTACACTTTATCAAGAATGATATTCTTCTCCAGGGAACGGTTTCTTCTGACAACATGACCAAAGTTGGTGAGATGAAATCTGGCCATTCTTGCTTCGTAGGAATGTTTCAGCTGCACTTCCTCCAGAATAGATTTGTTAGTCCTTTTAGCAGATCATGGTACTCTTAGCAGTACTCTTCAGCACCACAACTCAAAAGCATCAACTCTTCTTTCCATCTTCCTTATTCATTGTCCAGCTCTCACATGTATTTGAGGTTATTGAAAATATCATGGCTTGTGTCAAGTGCACCTTAGTCCTCAAGGAGACATCTTTGCTCTTCAGCATTTGAAAGAGGTACTTTGCAGCCAATTTGCCCAGTGCTATATGTCATCTGATGTCCTGACTTCTGGTTCCATTGACATCAATTGTAGAACCAAGCAATGGGAAGTCTTGGACAACTTCAATCTTTTCTCCATTTATCATGATGCTGTTTATAGGTCCAGTTGTGAGGAATTTTGTTCTCTTTATTTTGAGATGTAATCCATATTGAAGACTGTATTCTTCAATCTTTGTCAGTAAGTGCCTCAAGTCATCCTCGCTTTCAGCAAGCAAAATTGTGTCATCAGCATATCGCCAGTTGTTAATAATTCTTCCTCCAATCTTGATGCCACATTCTTCTTCACATAGTCTATCTTCTCAGACTATTGGCTCAGCATATAGATTGAATAAGTGTGGTGAAAGGATACAACGCTAACACACTCCTTTCTTGATTTTCAACCATGCAGTGTTCCCTTTTTCTTTTCGAATGACAGCCTCCTGGTCTATGTACAGGTTCCTCATAAGTACAATTAAGCATTCTGGAATTCCCTTTCTTCTCAAATTTATCCACAATTTGTTATGATACACACAATCAAATGCTTTTGCATAGTCAATAAAACACAAGTAAACATCTTTCTGGTATCCTTTCCTTTGAGCCAAGATCCATCTGACATCAGCAATGATATCCCTTATTCTATGTTCTCTTCTGAATCAAGCTTGCATTTCTGGAAGTTCTCTGTCAATATACTGCGGCAATCATTTTTTAATTCTCTTCAGTAAGATTTTACTTGCATGGGATATTAATGATATTGTTCGATAATTTCCACATTCTGTGAGATGACCTTTCTTTAGAATGGGTAGAAATATGTGTCTATTCCAGTCAGTTGTCCAGAGAGCTGTCTTCCAAAACTCTTAGAATAACTCACTTAGTTAAGTGAGTGCCTCCAGAGGAGTATCTGTTTGTTGAAACATCTCAGTGGGTATTCCATCAATTCCTGGAGCCTTGTTCTTCACCAATGCCTTTAGTACAGCTTAGACGTCTTCCTTCAAACCATTGGTTCTTGATCATATGCCACCTCCTGAAATAGATGAAGATCTATTTTTTTGGTATCTTTTTGGTAAGGTGACTGTGTATTCCTTCCATCTTCTTTTGATGTTTCCTGCATCATTCAATATTTTGTCCATAGAATCTTTCAATGTTGTAATTTGAGTCTTAAATTTTTTGCTCAGCTTTTTTCAGCTTAAGAAATGCCAAATGCGATTCCTTCAAAAGTTGGAAATACAAATACCATTTGACCCAGCCATCCCATTACTAGGTATATACCCTAAAGAAGTGAGAGCCATAACAAGAACAGATATATGCACGCCGATGTTCATCGCAGCACTATTTACAATAGCCAAAACTTGGAAACAACCTAGGTGTCCAACAACTGAGGAATGGATAACCAAACTTTGGTACATTCACACAATGGAATACTATGCAACGCTAAAGAATAATGTAGAATCTGCAAAACACCGCATAACGTGGATGAACTTGAAGGACATTATGCTGAGCGAAATAAGTCAGTCACAAAAGGACAAATATTGTATTAGTCCGTTATTGTGAAAGTTAAGGAAAGGTTTATATATTGGAGGACATTTTCTTTGTTGGTTACCAGGGGTGGGAGGGAAGGGGAGGGAATGCTGTTAGATAGATAGAGATAAATATTGATTTGGGTGAAGAGAAGGGCAATGTACCAAATGTGAGTGACCAATATAGCAGCATTGAGGATGAGAAAGACAGAGAGAGTTACATGGGCAGTACAAACAACAAATATGAACCCCTTTGCAAATACAATACTGAGTTGTCAATGAAAGCAAACATGGGTATAGGGATGGATAGATGGGTGAACAAGCTAAACAATTATGTATGTGTAAATGGAGAGTGTATCCAAGATCATATACAGGGTTGGTAGACAATGGGCCTCTCAGGGTGCAGAAGAGTATGAAGGGATGGACACTGGGAGGAGGTAACTATGGGGAGGAAGTGGGAGGGGAGCTGCTGCATTGTAAATTTTGGTCAATGACATGAGACAAAATATATGTGAACTGCTGTATGAAAAGTGAATTTACTCTGTAAATCTTCACCCAAATCCTAATAAAAAAAAAGAAAAGAAAGAAAGAAATGCCAAATGTGTTCTTCCCTTTTGATTTTCTAACTCCAGGTCTTCACATATTTTATTATAGTAATTGGCTTTGTCTTCTCAAGCTGCTCTTTGAAATCTTCTGTCCAGCTCTTTTATCTTGTCATTTTTTCCATTTGCTTTAGCAAAGGCAAGTTTCAGAGTCTCTTCTGACATCCAACTTAGTCTTTTTTTCTTTTCTTGTCTTTTTAATGACCTCTTGCTTTCTTCATTGATGATGTTCTTGATGTCATCCCACAATTCCTTTGGTTTTCAGTAATTAGTGTTCAATCCATAGAATCTATTCTTTAAATGGTCTCTAGATTCAGAAGGGATATTATCAAGGTCACATTTAGGCTCTCGTGGACTTGTTTTAACTGTCTTCAACTTCAGCTTGAATGTGCATAGGAGCAGTTTATGGTCTGTTCCACAGTCAACTCCTGGCCTTGTTTTGGCCAAATGTATTGAACTTCTCCATCGCCTCTTGTCACAGATATAGTCAATCTGATTCCTGTGTATTCCATCTGGTGATGTCCATGTTGCTGTTTTGTTGTTGAGAAAAGGTAGAAATAAGCAGTCCTAAATCTCTCTACTTCTGTTGTAATTGACCAGTTCCTAGAAAGGGAAAGTGAAATAGAGTTCTGGAGAGGAAGATCTTAAGCTACGTCTAAAGCTGGTGCCAGTGCTTAGGCGATGCAAATGGTTAAGTGCTCGACTGTTAGCTGAAATGTTGGTGGCCCCTCAGGAAACAGTCCTGGTGATCTGCTTACAAATAGCGATAGCCTTATGTAGCAGTTTTACTCTGCACACATGGGGTCACCATGAGTCGGAATTGACCAGACAGCAAATAACCACAAAGCTGGTGACTGGGCCACCACTGAGTTGATGATGATTGTGCCAGTTAACTGTGCAGACAGTACTTAGGGTTTGTTGAGCTTCCTTCCTCGAGAGCTACTGGCATCAGAATTTATTTATATTTCAATTTCTAGGTTTTTTAATTTTAGTTCTTTACTATTAAAACAAGTGTTCCTAAATAAAGTCATGCAAAAACAAAATGAAAGTGAATGAAAATACCAAATTCCCTTATCTGTGCCCTCAGGGAAATAGAAAGCAGAAAAAGAAGAGAAATGTATTGCCATAGCAGGCACTGTCTTAAAACATTTGTTTCCCCTCTCCTTCAGATGCATCCTGTGGTACACCATGATATTTAAATATACAAAGAAGAGTGGATGTAGCTTCAAAAACAAAACAAAAGAAACAACAAAATACAGTTCAGTATACAGATGGAATTCTAAATGCAAGTGGACCAAGACTCGATAGTTATCTTCCTCTCGCACCAAAAATTTAAAAACCCTTGAGTGATATTTCAATGGTTTGGGTCTTGCTAATTTGTTTTTGTGGAATCATACAGGCATTTGCCATTGGAGACCTGCTGTCAGCCAATCAGTGTGAGCGATCCAGGCTGCTTTGATGTAACATAAGTTGGAGAGTAGCAGGTGGCCTTCCCTGCTGTTTATAGTGCAGCTTGGGGAGTTCTGTCAGATGTAGCAGCTCCTCTTTATCTGCATGGAATCTGTGTAAATCACAAAAGAACAGATGGAAAAATAGTCACATACCCCTGTTCACCTCTTAGAAGCTTCTCATAAACCTCCATACACCACCCGCCCTGCTTCAGAAAACAACCATCATCAGTGGGTTGGTCATCCAATTGCTACAGGGTAATCATTCTGTTTACAAAAACATCTAAACACATGAACTAGACAAAGAAAACAAAAGCTGTGAATGGTTTAAATGTTCACAGCTGCTGTGTATATGTGTTTTACCATATTTCAGATATAGGTTCAGTAAATTCAGAGAAATCAGAAATTACCTCTCATCTACCAGTTTCAAATATCTTGAAATTCTGTGTGATGTCAGATGATGCCAGTGGTTTAGTATGTCTGTCTGGTTATCATGTTGTTATAAACACAAATACAAATTTACCTTTCAATATTTCTTTCCAGAAAACTCTGTAAAATTTTCCTATGGCGTGACTGTGTATAGTTTAATATTGGAAACCATCAAGGGTGTGGGGGGAGACAAACATGTTGATTTAAAAATCATTTTACTTGAATTCCATGTACTTGAAGAAATATTATTGATTTATACAAATATTTTACTACTTGCATTTGAGTGATCCCTAGAAACACAATGAATGATTGATTGACCATATTAAGCAATTTTGCCTGCATTTGACCAAGTGCTACTGCCCTGAATATATGACATATTTGTCTTAGGTTATGTATATAGTCAAGTTCATGGCAAAAAATAATTAATTAATTAATTAATTAATTAAGAATTTGCTAAGAGTTTAGCCAGAAAATTAAGAAGATAAATAAAAAAATTCAAAAAGAGAGGATGACAAGAACAAAGACACTGAGGTACGAGGCAGAACAGGGCCAGACGAGAACTGCATTCCAACATTTTTAGACTGTGATTTGTAAGACAAGTGTTGAAAGAGATGAAGCTGTAGGTTAGCTGGGTCTTGACCACAGAGAACCTTAAAAGACATGAAAATCATGGGCTTTGACCTGGGTGCAGTCAAAGTTGACTACTGAAAGTTGACTTTAATCTATTTATAATTTTAAAATATGCACAAATAGTACATTTTAAAAATCAAATTTTGTCCAAGACCTACTAAGCATAAAAATTGTCCATTTTAATGACTTTGTTTTTCAGAAATGAAACCATTTCCGCTTTGAAAGAGCTCTTCAATGTGCAGAAGCTTTATTATAGAAAAATCAGTCTAGAGTGATGGGCATCTTAAATAGAGACAACAAAGTCTTCAACACAGCACAGTAGTAAAGTTCAGTGTGCTCAGAAGGCAAGATCCTTACAAGAGAGTTTCAGAAGTTTCATTTGTTTATAAATCTCAAGAGGGAAGGAAGCACATAGGAATGGTTTCTAGAACTTAATAAAGGAATTTTCTATAAAGTCATGTCCACTGGGCAACATATTAGAACAGTGGTCCTCAGTCAAATGTCAGTGGACATTTGGTAATATCTGAAGATATTTTTGATTGTCACGTTGGTTGGAAAGAACTGTTACTTATTTTTAGTGAGTAGAGCCAGGGATGCTGTTAAGCACCCTACAATGCACAATATAGACCCTACACCAAAAAAATTATCCACCAAAATGTCAACAGGGCCACAGTTGAGACTTTGTTTTAGACATTTCACATACTCAATCATATTCACTATTCTTGAGAGAACAAGATTTCAAATTCCTCATTTCTAATGATGTATGTTTGGACATATGAGGGAGAAAGGCCATGAGGTTGTTTTTAATGTCATTCAATGCATAACCTTGCATAATGAATTTTTCTTCTTTAAACTTAATCATGCAAATTCCTGTTGGCTCTTTTATATTGAAATCTTTCTTGAAAGCTGCAAACATAAACCAATTATATTGTTAAACAAAATTTTCCTTGAAATGGAAGAGTTATTTCTAACAAAATTATGATAAAATGATCTTTATTCCAGACTCTTTGAAGTGGGTTCAAAAGTGGTCAAGTCATTTTATCAGAGCTTGACCGCTAACTGACAGGTTGTTGATTCTAACTCAGCAGCTGCTCTGTGGCAGAAAGATGTGGCTGTGTTCTTCTGTAAAGATTACAACCTTGGAAACCCTACAGGACAGTTCTACTCTGTTCTATAGTGTCACTGTGAGTCAGAATTGACTCAATGGTGAAGGTTTGGGGTTTTCCTGGTGTATTCTGAACAGTGAGAGATACTTTCTTTATCAGTCTATGATTATTAGTCTTTCTATCATTCCTCTGATACAAAAATAGAGGGAAAATTTAAAAGTGAAATATTTTTTCCTTTAGACATTCTTTCACTTTTGATATTCTCTGTTAGTAAAGGACCACTGTTGTCACACAAAGATTTCTACAAGGAAACCTAGTAACTCTTTATTTCTATTGGAATATTTTACTTAAGATTACTTTTACTTCTTCTTCCTCATCATGTGAAAATTTAAGAAAAAGAAGAAGGAGGAAGAAGAGAAGGAGAAGCATAAAAAGAAGAAGAAGGGTAGACAGAATTTGTGTAGTCAGTTTATAGGAAGTTGTGTTAAGTAACTAAAATATCAGAAAGGCCTAATATCAAGCAACTATTATGATAATCTGAAGTAAAATAATACAGTAATGGAATATTGTTTATCTTCTTTATATTTAATGCCAATGAAGGGGATCAGAGAACTTCTGGCCTCCATTCCATACTCTTGACACTCAGACCTTTGACAGAGAATATAAGGTACTTAGATTTAATTTTGATTTTTTTTTTAAAGTCTCATTAAAGAAACATTATATACTTTATGAGAGCAGGACTTTTCTTAATACTTGTTTTCTATAAGGTTATCAATGTGGCTATTTTTATAATATGTGATTGGGTGGCAAAGGAGAGTGACTATCAGAGTCCTCAAAACTTGGTCATCCACTGTTTGGATCAGTATTTCTTGTTTGGATCAGTATTTCTTGCAAGGTACTCCTGAGAAAAAGGGTCCCAAGAATGAATACTATTTGGGAAACCTAACTGGTTCATCATTCTATTAGAGAATCTCAATACTCAATGAAAAAAATAAGTCAACACATATGATTGTCTTTCCACTTGTAATTACCTATTGACTACTACTGGATCCAATGTTCCATGTTATAAATTTTAGGAATAAGTAGTTTGAAATATCTAGTCTCAACCTTCTGTTTATTTATTTATTTTGAGTTAATTGTATTAAGCTTTGTTTTCTAGCTATTACCCTAAAACTTAGAGCCATCAAGTTGATTTAGACTCCTCGCAACCCTGTAGGACAGAATAGAACTACCCCATATTGTTTCCAAGGATGTACATCTTTATGAAAGCAGACTCCCATGTCTTTCTCCCACACAGCATGTACATCATTTGGTTAGCAGCTAAGTGCTTTAACCACTTTGCTACTGGGGATCCTTCCTAATTATTAACTACTTTATTTCCTCTTAGCACTTCTAGCAGAGGTATGAACTGGACAAGAGGTAAAATATAGATATTCCTCCATTAATTATTTTAGTGAAGATAGATCACTGTAAATTGTCCTTACTATTCCATAAACGATTTCCCAGGACATAAAATAATGAGAATCATGGATAAATAAGGAAACACAAGGAAACAAACAAACAGAAAGTAACAGCACTATTTAATGTAACGTTCAACTTCCTTTGCATCAAAATAACACCACCTTTAAGATCTAAGTTGAATTTCTCTTTTGAGAACTCAGAACAGGTTACACCATATATAGGGGGTATAAGATTTGGCATTGTTGATGAATTTAATGCTCCTCTACAATTGTCATGGAATTATTACTCTTCTTGGTGCATGAAATGATACTTCCTTCTTTTGTTCAAGTTTGACTATCACATTAAGAACTTCTGTAGTCGCCTTTCTCATACTTTCTTCTGAAGACTAATTTTTGGGCTTTGCTTCTTTGTCTATAAAAACCTGAAGATTAAGTCTCATGGGAGAAAATTAAGAACAGAAGTTGTCCTCGTTCCAAACAATCTTACAGTCGTGCCGTCCAGTTTTCCTTCAGTGGATGTAGATGAACATGTACAAATCAGAGCGTGAAGTGGAATGAACCTGCATCTTAAATGCAATAAAGTTACAGAAGACTGGATGATTTTAAAATGCTTCATTATTCATATTCGATGCTTCCTCTGTACTTCTGTGTACCATCTGGTCTTGATGGTTGAAGTGCCAAAATACCATAAGGAAAGTTGTTTTTGTGGTATTTCCAGTCCAACCAGAATCAGAAAGTACCAGAAATTTTTTTGAGAAAAGCTGTTTCATAAGATATGGAGCTTCATTTCTTGAATCAAAGAATTTAGGGAGAAAAGTATCTGCAATTAAGCTAGTGTCCAAATTTAAATACTGAACAAAGACAGTGTTCTGGGTTTTGGATTTACAAGATATATTGCACACACACACACAATATAGCCTACTAATTCCTTATTACTTTTTAAACTATAGTTCCCATCCTATTCATTGATCTGCTTATCCTTATTCTGTTTATGCATTGATTTCTTTTTTGAGGAGAATATTTATGAATGACAAAGTTGTGAAATTCTCAATGAGAATGTTTGTGAAGAAGAAACATTATTCAGATCCATTGAATGGATGCACAAAATTTAAAAACCTTTGCAGTGTATGTGTAATACATACAAAAATCACCTGATATAGTCCTGTTTAAGAGTTTTTTGATGTCCAAAAAATACTTTTACATGCCTTTCTACTTAATATGGGATATCACAGCTTGTCAAATACAAAGAATCTTGAATCTTAAAAGACTCAGTCTGTGCTGTAAACTTACTGTCCAGAAGGTTTAGAGTGGGCTGTTAAACTTGGCAAGATTTCTACTTCCATTCACTACCCAAATCTTCTGAGATTTATTTAATACTGAGTTTTATTCTGCTTCATTGAGTTCAATTTGAAAAAAAGAAAAAAACAATACGTGGGTGAGAAGTTTCAGTGATGAGTACTATTTCATGACAATTAGTACGTTTAGGAGAACAACTTAATAGACATATTTTCTGTGAGAAGAAATGTCCTCTAATGCAAAGAACAAAGAGCTTAAGCTTTCAAATCAGACAGACGTAGATGCAAATCCTGGTTCTACACCTGTCAGTTGTATGATCTACGACCAGTTACTAACTGCTCTGATCTTAAGTATCCTCATCTAAAAATATAAAAGCAATTAGTATAGTAGGTTGAAAGGATCAATGAGCTATTGAATATAAAGTCTTGGAGGAAAGCAGGTGCTTGGTCTTCTCCTCACCAACTCTAGCTTTATCTGGGGCACAGACAGTGATAGACAGCTGCAGGGCAGATGCTGAAAACATTGGCAATTACAAAAGCACATTGTAATTTTTACTTAAGTTCTTTTTTTGCCCATTGAAAAAGAAACGATAACTCTGGGATGAAGCTTACATAATCTTGAGAGGTTATGGTGACTTTCTCCCTTAGGAATATTACCTACTCAGTTCCCATAGGCAATGTTTTAAAATCTTTTATTGCATGAAATTGTAATTCCTCCAGTGGGACATGACCTAACCTGGAAGGTATCTCTAGTCATCTACTAAACGTCTTATGTGGGCATGGCTGGATCACTCACTATGACCTCGACCTAATCTTAAATAGAAGCTTCTCTCTAAAACAACCAAAGAAAGCCAACACAATTCAGGTTAATATTTTAACTAAACAAAACAAAGTTCCTCTCTTTGAATTTGAGAGTTGTGTTACCTGTATCTGGTATATGCCTTATAACTTAGTCTGTTAGAATATTAAATCTGTTGCTAAGACCAAAAATTCCAGCTAGTTACCTTTCTTTGGGATAACAAGTGTTTCATAAAAAGGTGAACTTCATGGTTTTTTGGGGAGGAATAACATTGACATACTCAGGGTCTAGTCCTTAAATCTAAAGCCCAAAGTGGGATCGAATATTTCTTATTGTCCTGCTGCTAATTCCTTTCCTTTATATGATTTGAGTTTTCTATTCTCTGTAAACTAATCATGTTTCCTTGAAACTGTTTTTCTTTATCCACATAACTCATGTAGAGCAGCAATTAAGGTGTCATCGCATGAAGGCACCAAAGAAATGCAAAAATTTGCCTTTTGGAGAACTTTGCCTGAACCTTCCTCCTTCAGCATTGTGCAGACAGAGGAAGGATGTGCAGCAGCTGGCAGTTGCTTCCTTAACTCCTGTCTTTCAGGCCTGGGGATCATTGCCTAAGTAAAACTAATGTGTGTTTGTGTGTGTGTGTGTGTGTGTTTGAATGATAAAATATATATATTCTGTTCCTCTGCCTTGAGCTTTGAGACACTGTCTTATTAGGAATGCAATCTGTCAAGAAAAGTGCCGTGCATCTAAAGAGAACTCCATTGTCTCTGTTTTATGTTACATTACTTTTATTAGATGGTGACATTCCCGAGACAGCACCTGCTGTGTGGCTTTGGGCGGCTGGCCAGAAATGAAAGAGAAAAGAAATGTGTGGTTTAAATCTGAGTGACACAGCCCTGTAGTGCTGTAACAAATACAAGGGACTGAACAGTTGGGAAGTTTGAGGGAATCTCAATGTGTAGACATTTGAGTTCAGCAGGTCTGGGAGTGCCCCGGTCATTGTCACAAATTTATGAACATGTAGATTGTAGAAATGGCTTTCATTTATTTTTCTAGATGAATGCATTGAACATAACAATATATTATCCCCCGTTCTTCTAGAGAGATGTCCTTTTGGAAGTTTGGGGGAGCTCTCTGGTGGCGTAATAGATAAGGTACTTGACTGCTAACCAGAATGTCAGTGGTTCAAACCCACCAGGTGCTCCTCAGAAGATTTACAGTCTCAGAAACCCAATGAGGGTCGCTATGATTTGGAGTGAACTCAGTGGCAGTGAGTTTGGTTTTGGTTTTTCTGGTAGCTGTGGCTTCAAGTATAGATTCTAACCAGGACAAAGTGAGTACTAAAGTGTTGGCATTGGTGAATCTTTACCTTTGAGTAAAACAGTTAAAGCATAAAAGGAGAAAAAAATATAATACTTGCATACATTTTTATATATGTGTGTGTGTGTGTATATATATATATATATATAATTTTTCTCCATATAGATATCATTTTTCTACACACAAACACACATATGTATATGTGTGTATATTATATATATATAATGTTTATTGATGGTCTAGTATGAATTTTTCCTCTAGAGAAATATTTTTACTTCTTTTAATCTTCTCCATCAGTTTTTGTTGCATATGATGCAGGATACACAGGAACTAAATCTCGTACATGTATAGTCATTTTTGAGATGGCCAGATGGTCAAACCCCATAAGTTTAGCTCACCACTCCCTTTAGACTCTTCAGTAGCCACATGGTGAAAAAACAAAGATGAGCCAGAAAACAATCCAATGATGATAGCAGTGCTTCAAATTGTGAACTACTATTTCTTGATAAATAATTAAACTTCAGAGAAATAGTAACTGGGAGTAAGTGATGTCTATTAAAAGGAAAAGAAAAAAAAAACTACAGAAACTACATACATAATATGTAATGTTCTTTTTGATTAAAGTAAGGCTTCATTCCATGGGGTGACAATTATTCAGAAACATGACACTAAGTTGTTCTATTCTTTCAAACTAATTAATGGTTCACTGCTGTTGATTTTCTGGTTAAAGCTTAAGTAAGAAGGCTTCTTGGCCTTTTCTCCATATATCTGATGACCTTAGAAAGTGATGACTTTATAGGATTTGACCACATGGTTCATGCCACTGGGAGGTAAGTGCAGAGTTCTCAAAAATCCCAGTGGGGGAGAAGAAAACACTATTTTTCAAAAGAGTTACTGGGTCCTTATTGAACAGAGTTCCATAACGTTTCTCCTCCAACTCAAATGAAAAGTCAAGTTCTTTAATGCAAATTCGTGAATATGTTCCAGCACGTGTCAAAGTTGTGTGTGTGTGTGTGTGTGTGTGTGTGTGTTATTTTATGTAAGGATGGAGACTATGTAATTTGAACATGTGAACCTCATTACATTCTGCTTTGCATGCTTTACCCTCTCTTCTCAATAGGTCAGGACGTAGGTTAAGATAAAAGCAGGATTTCATGTCATGCATGTAGAATTCTGAGCACAGTAAATGCTGGTTTTCCATTTCTTCTGGGAATTCCTGTCAATCTGATGGGCTTGTTTATGGAGGTAAATCAGAGTCTTAAAAGCCTGCATATGCTTCAGTGAAATGTGGAGTGCTTCCGAACCTT
This sequence comes from Orycteropus afer afer, assembly GCF_000298275.1. Taxonomy (NCBI): domain Eukaryota; kingdom Metazoa; phylum Chordata; class Mammalia; order Tubulidentata; family Orycteropodidae; genus Orycteropus; species Orycteropus afer. The sequence continues at coordinate 1,967,226 of NW_006921956.1, forward strand.
AGAATCAATTCCATCGATTAAATTATAGGACATAAGTGAAGACTAATGGTTTCTTATGTTCATTAACTTATAATTTACATAAGACAGAGATGTTAATATGGTCCCAGAGTCATTGTGGAAAACTATTTTAGCTGAGCTGGAGAAAATGGGACTTCCGTTTTCACGTGCAATGGATCGATATTCCAAAAATTAAAATATATGAACTTCAGTTTAAGTCCCATGATTTTCTGTCATTTTTGTTGCTTGAAAAAAAAAAAAAAAAGGCAAATGCTGTGTTGAGTAAGTATAACCTCTTTATCAGCCGCTCAATTGCTTTTACAGGCAATATGGTTTTTCTCTTAAGTTTGACTGTTGATGTTTTTATTGTTCTAGTTATTGTTATGTGCCGTTGAGTCAGACTCGACTCATAGCCACCCTTCCTTGGGTTTCTGAGGCAGTATCACTATGGAAGTAGATTGCCCAATCTCTCTTCCAAGGAGTGGCTGGTGGGTTTGAACTGCCAGCCTTCTGGTTAGCAGTCAAGTTTTACTAGAAGTTGAAAAAGAAAAAAAAATACTATCTGTTTGGATTTTCTTAATTGCAGAAAAGTCAGCTAGCCAAAATCACAATTAAGATAAAGGGTAACTTTGAAATATTTTCAATTTGAATTACATTAACACGATGATAAATATTTTCTTTTTTCGTTGAATTATTGGTTACTTTGTTTCTAATTTCTTGACCTTTGTTGAATTCCAGCAATGATATAAATGTGATGTATAATTAGAAATGGTACTTTTTGAGTAACAGCCACATCTCACGGACATACATTGGCATGGGACATAAAAGAATCTCCAATAATTTCTTATTCGAATCCTGGCTCCAATTTTCTTCTGCCATTTGAATATTCGGCTTGCTTCTTTGGGAATTAAGAAATGAATTAATCCTATTCTCACAGTCAGTCTTTATTTCAGTCTAGATGGTTGCCTAGTGATCATGTTCCTTTGTTCATTCAATATTTCTATTTTATTTTTTGTTGTTGTTGTTGAAGTGGACCTATAGTAGTGCATGATCTGAGGAAGAGTTTGTCTTTGGAATAGTTTTATACATATTCAGAGGGGTTTTTAAACAAATTTGAATTCAAAATAAAATTCTCCCTTTATTTGTGATATTGGTTTCTTAACTATTCTGAGACTCAGCATTCACGTCTGAAGAATAGGAACAATATATCTTGCATCATGTTATTTTGGGGGTATGGAGGGGATAATGTAAGTTATTGGTAAATCAGCAAGTTCAGTGACTGATATTGAGTAGGTCCTGAATACATAATGGACTCATTTCTTGGCCTACACACACTGACCTCATCTCTGAACTGTCCTCACCCAGGTATTATCCCCATGCATGGGAAGGTAAGTACTTTTCTATCTCAGTATACCTCTGTGTATGTTCTATAATTACATAGAGCGAAGTTTGGCTGCATGAGACACAGTGCTATTCACAAGAACTACAACACATAGTGACATATAAATTCTCACTAAAAACTCACTGCTTTCAAATCGGTTCTGACTCATAGTCACCCCTCCTTGGGTTTCCAAGGTGATATCTCTATGGAAGTAGATTGCCCAGTCTTCCTTCTGAGGAGAGGTTGATGGGTTTGAACCATTAGCCTTCTGGTTATCAGTCAAATGTTTTAGGTATTACGCCACGAGAGCTCCCAACGTATAAATTAGGGAACTAAAAATGAGCCCGTGTATAAAATGTAGGCTGGAAGTGGAATAGCATTTCCTAGAGGCATTCAGTTAATCACAAAAGAGAAAGAAATTAAAATAAAACAACAACAACAGCAAAATATATGCCTTTTTAGTGTCTCAAGTACTATATTATTTCCCTTTTAAGTAAAATAGGAATTCACATTTTAGATATGCCATGTGGTTAAAGCATTGTGCTGCTAGCCAAAATGTGGGGAGTTTGAACTTATCAGCCACTGTGCAGGAGAAAGATGAGGCAGTCTGCTTCTGTAAATATTTAAAGCCTTGGAAACCCTGTGAGGCAGTTCTATTCTATAGGATAGCTATGAGTTGGAATCAACATGATGGCAGTGGGCTTTTTTTTGGGGGGGGGGGGGTTGTGATAAATAGAGCAACCCAGTTCTCGACTTGTGCTTAATCATCTCTTCCATTGTAGTATCAGTATACAGAAAACAATGTATGTTCATATTTTTGAATATTTACTTCATTCTTCTTTGCCATCTCTCACACAGTTGCTTTGATAGATTATAATCAAGTTACTTAGAAGCATTTGAGTTCATCAGTTAGAAACACAAAGTTGTTATTATGAAAATAAACCTCATGTCAAATATAAGAAAAAATATCTCAACTTTTTTCACTATATTTCTCATATGCATGACCAAAATTTATCTGAGCGGTCACTTCTACAAGTTTTCAATCCATTTTGTCACATAAGGAAACCCTGTTTGGACTTGTCTCTACTGAAGTGAGGGATATCTCCAGAACTCAGGAGATTAGGGAAATTACTTGAAGGAAGGATTAATGATTTGGATATTTAGAATGAGTTGATGTTGAGAAACAAAGGGAAGAAATACCCAGAGAACAGAGAAGCCTGGATGAAGTGAAGATGGTATCTGTTATAGATATTCTTCATGGGTATGACCAGGCAAAGAGAGCCAAGGACAGTGGTTTGAGAAAGAGAAGGCTTCTGACTGCCTACAATGATTTTACTGCTGCTGCTGCTGCTATTTCAATGACCACAACTTCAGCTTCTCTTCTTCTCACTTATTAGGTGGCACAATGGATAAGCGCTCAGCTAACTGGAAACTTACTAAAAGGTTGGCGATCTGAAACCACCAAAGACTCTATGGGGGAAAAGACCTGGATCTCTGTTCTTGTAAAGATTACAGCCTAGGACACCTTATGGGGCAGTTCTACTTGGTCCTATAGGGTAGCTATGAGTCTGAATCAACTTGATTGCAGACAACAACGTTTAAGATGCTTTGCTAAGTGCTTTTACTGCATATTATCATTTAACCCTCTGAATTAATCCCTGGAAAAGGTATTAGCATCCTAATTTTCTAGAGGAAGAAATACAGAAGTAAAGTAATTGTCCAAGATCATATGGATATTTGTACAGAGATTATTCTGACTATTTTGTGGTTGTTTTGACCTCAGAAACTGACAGATGGAGGGAAGGATGGAGGCCAGAGAAACAAAGGGGAGATAGAGATGGAGATAAGAGAGAGAGGAAAAAAAAGGGAGGGGGGAGAGAAAAAGAGAATGTGTTAGAGACACAGAGTGAAGGAGAGAATGCACAAGAGAATATGTTAGGGAAAGTCACAAGTTGGGATTTTAGGATTAGGAGCAGAAAATCTAAAACAATAATTGCTTAATAGTAAAAAGGATCATTCACTTGAATAGAAGTTAACTATACATGGAGATAGGCAGTTCTCAGTCTCAAGCACCTAGATCGTATCTATTGTTTTAGTCATTTTATTTGGTATGAGATTTTTATCATTGGCTTTTGATCTGAGCTGAATAAATTAAATAAATAAGTTCTCAAGGGAAAACAAGTTTGCAAAAGAAAGGAAACAAATTTGTAGTACATTACTTGGCTTAGTGGTGAACAATGCTTGCATAGATATACTACAAACAATGACTATTGACTTAACCCTAAATTGTGATTTAAACACTGGGTGGTTAAAAAGAAGTGTCTGTGTCTGTGTTTGTATAAGATGGTGTTTTAAAAGTAGCAATATCTCCAACCAATATAGAGAAAGAAATAAAAAAAATAAATAAGTACAGCAGTGTATGCATAAACCAAACCCACTGCCTGCAGTATATTCTGACTAGTGGCTCTTTAGGACAACGTACAATGGCCCATCACCCACTCACTCACTGCCTTTGAGTCCATTCAGACTCATAGCAACCCCCATTGGGTTTCAGGGGCTGTAAATCTTCACAGAAGTACACTGCCCCATCTTTTCCCTGTGGAGCAGCTTGTGAGTTTGAACCGCTGACCTTCTGATTAGCAGCTAAATGCCTTGTCCACTAAGCCACCAGAGTTCCCTCAGTTGCCCATAGGGTTTCCAAGTCTGTGAATCTTTACAGAAGCAGACTACCTTATCCTTCTCCCCTATAGCAGCTGATGAGTTTGACCTTCTGGTTAGCAGCCAAATGCCTTAATCACTGCTCTATTAGTGCTCCTATTGTAAGCCACTCCTCGGAAGGAAGGTTGGGCAATCCTACTTCCGTAGTGATACTGCCTCGGAAACCCAAGGAGGGGTCGCTATGAGTCGGGGCCGACTCGACGGCACATAACAACAACAACAACAGTGTAAGCATAGTATTTAGAAATATAAAAGTAACTATCAGATGTGGTTAAAGCATTGAGCTGCAGGCAGTTTGAACCAACCAGCTGCTCAGTAGGAGAAAGCTGAGACAGTCTGCTTTCCTAAAAATGTACAGCCTTAGAAACTGTATAAGACAGCTCTACTCCATTTTATGGGGTCCCTATGAGTTGGAATCAACTCGATGGCAGTGGGTTTGGTTTGGTTTTTGGTACTAGATGAAACATCTGTAAGAGTTGAAAGTAGATGCCTCTGTGAATTAGGACTGGAATAAGGGTTTAGGCAAAGCAATGTCTCAGGTTTTTTTATTTTTTATTTTCGTTTTACTGACAATTTAATGGCTACAAATTTGACAAAGTTTAATCTACATTATTATAATTTTCTAAACCACCAAGTCTAGGCTATCAACAAAACAATAAATCCAGCATTGGTTTGTCATGTTTGCTGATGACTTCTGTGTTGTAAATACTTCCACTCCACCATGGCCAATTTCAAGTTACTAATGAAGTCTTACATGCATCTGTCAGTTTGTTGTACTATCGTGGCTTGTATATTGCAATGATGGTGAAAGCTATGCCACCAGTATTCAAACACTAGCCAGGTCATTCACAGTGGGCAGTTTTCAGTGGAGCTTTCAGACGAAGACAAAGTCTAAAAAAAAATTGACATGGTGATTTACGTCTGGAAATTGATCAATGAAAATCTCATGGATCACTCCAGAATATTGTCCAGATTAGCACTGAAAGACGAGCTCCCTAAATTGGAAGGCATTCAAAATACACAGTGGCCCAGAAACGGACTCAAGCATAGATTATGAAAATGGCATAAGAGCAGGCAACAATTCATTCTATTTAACGTGGATCACCACGACTCAGAGGCATCTGTGTTGATGACAACTAACAACAACAGGAAGTCACTGAAGGTGGAATTTGAGAAGAAATGTATAGTAGCATATTCTTACACAATATTTCTACCATACAGATATAATAGGTGCAAAAAACCTCAAGAGCACGGATAATAATAAAATGAAGTAAGCAATTTGGAAGCGATGGGCATTAAGGATTTTTTTTTAATTTTAATTTTATTGTATTTTATTTAATAGTAACTTTATATAATTTGATTTTGAATAACTACTGTGTTTAACAACTGGCTCACAGAATTCCTGAAAATTTAGTAATTGTTTCTCATGAGGTCATAAGGCTGGTGCCAGCACCACCCCCCCACCCCCCCGATTGTCTGGTGAGTCAATTACACTTCCTGGAGAATATGAAACCTCAAGTGAGTCTTCACAGGTGAGTAGGAATCACCTGCCAAAAGGGCTTGGGCATGAAAAGCTGTCTTATGAAACCCCATAGATCTTTGAATCTTTAAGCCACAATTGACTACTCAGTTATATACTTTCTTAGATGGTGAGTGTCTTCATTTTCTTTGTCAACTGTACTGAAAGATCTTGATGGTAAGAACCAAGCTATTTAGTTAGTCACAGCCATCATTCATGAAACATATCTTTTCATGATATTGAGTAGCACTTTAGAAATACAGAGAAGAATAACCAAAAGTCATAAGCCCTATTGGGCTTCTTAGAAACTATTTCATGCCTAGTTTAACAAAGAATCTTAATAAACAAAGTGCCAGAAGCAGGTGGAAAACAAACAAACAAAACAGCAGTTAGATTTAAAAAAAATGAAAACTTTCTAGATTATTACTTTTTAAACAAATCAGATAGCTTTTGAATTATTTCGAGATAGAAAAAGTGTGTCTTATGGAGTTGTGTATGTGTGTGGTTGCAGAGTGGTGAGAAGTATGTGGATGGAGAAAGGGGAAGATCTAGATGACCTTCACAAATGTGAAAGCCAAATTGAAGAAGTATTGAGTTTCTTTAAACACATAGCTGGTTTGGAGAAAGGTTGATCTAGAACTTAGATCTGCTGACTTTCTCAGTAATGCTAGTTTTACATCAGATTGCATCTTTAAAATTTATAGATTCCCATTAAACTTTTTATGAGCAATGTATCTAGAAAATAGTTATAAAATGTATCACTTGGTCTTATGCTTTAAATATGATTATTTCTGTAATATTAAATGATTAGAGACACATAGAAACATATGAGACCTCATAAGTTTTCATTACCTCTCTTAAAGCAAATATATTCTCTGTCAGAATATCCATCCTTTTTTTCTTTGTATTGTTTTCTTTCTCATAATCATCTTCACTTGATAACCTGTTTCTTAATTGAATACATAATACATTCCCAATTTGAAGACATTTATACCTTTGGTTTATCATTATACTCATTATTATTATTTTATTGAGACAATATATTGCATTTGCTGTGGTTGTCCCTATAGTGTTGTTGTTGGTGGGTGTTTTTGAGTTGACTCTGCCTCATAGTGAGCCTGTGTACAACAGAATGAAACATTGTCTGGTCCTGCATCATACTAACATGCTTGAGCCCATTGTCTCAGCCACTGTGCTAATCATCTCATTGAGAGTCTTCCCCTTTTTGGCTGACCCTCTACTTTACCAAGCATCATGTCTCTCTGCAACGACTGGTCCATACTTATAACATGTTCAAAGTACGTGAGACAAAGTCTCATCATCCTTGCTCTAAGAAGCATTCTGGCTGTACTTCTTCCAAGACTGATTTGTTCATTCTTACAGGCCATGGTATATTCATTATTTTTCATGCACAACATAATTCAAAAGCATCAATTCTTCTTCGGTCTTTCTTATTCATTGCCCATCTTTTGCATGCATATGAGATTATTGAAAATACTTTGGCATACTGTCTTGGCATGGGTTGGTAACTTGAAATTTACCCAAGACACTGTGAGACTGAAGGACACAGGCAACTCCATAGGTGGCAGCAAGAAATTTATTAGGGGACTTACACATGAGGTGTGTCCTGAGAGGCAACAGGCAATTCTTCATGCCTCCCCAGTGGGAAGCAGTGGGTTTATGGCTTTGGTGGACCACGGTGGCTCTATTTCAGGACTTCTGACCTTGAAGGCTACCCCAGCAGATGCTACAGAAGAGTGATGTAGGAAGCAGATGGGGGTAATGAAAAAGCAACAATAACTATATTCAGTCTCACAGACCTGTTTCCCTTTCAGTCCACCACTTGAGGCCAGTTCTTACAGGCAAATCCCTACCCTTCAGCAAGGTCCCTGGGGGTCCTGAGGTGGATGTTACAACAATATAGGTAGGAACAAACAATGTTGCTGTAGTTGGAGTCACCAATCACAGCAACAATGTAGACAAACACAGCAGACAACCTTATACTCAGGAAAAAAACAAGACCCAGTTAAAAACCTTAACAACCAGAGGGGGGGAAAAAAAAAACAAAAAACACCAGGTAACCATAGCAGACCAGCTGTGTGTCCAGGACCTCTATCTGTTCCTTCACATGACTTAATTAATCAGTAATGTTCCTGTGGTTGTCTGTTATATAGGTAGAACATTAAGTCTTTGCTGTGGCACATGTCCCACCTTGAGTGGTGGTTGGAATGTCCAGAGTCATTTGGTTCTGAAGGACTACCTTCCTCATCTGGGTGGTTTTGGCAGTTAATGGTCACAAACTTTCTCTGCTATCATTCAGGTCCTGTTTAGTAAAATTGGTTAAAACATCAGTTTGTCCCTTTTCTTCTAAGGAGTCAAGGGAAGGAGCAAAAACATTTAAAAGTAAGCATAGCAATGGAAAACATGGCACTTGGTCCACCTGGCTTTTAACCATGGGATAATTCAGAGGTTTCAGTATAGATTCCCTAATGGTTACTGCAGCATATGGCAACTCCAAGTTATAGCACCCATCCAGTCACATGGTAACCAGAGCACAAATAGTGGCCACATAACCATCAAGTGCCATAAGGAGTAAGGTCCACTCCGCATTTCTGCAACCATCCTGTGCTATCAACCACTGAGAAAGGGACAGAGGAGTTCAATCTACTATTCAGAGGGCGATTGGGAGAGAGACATGGGAACTCATGGTGTTTTACTCAGCTCAAAACAGATAGAGGTGGTTTCCCCAGCACCCCCTTTCTGAGCACCAACCAACCTAAACCACCCAAGAAATGATAAACACCCAGGAAGTGTTGTGGTTTCTTATGAAAATGATGGTTTCCATAACAGTGAGGCTGGAGGCTGTGCCAGCAGGGGTGCCCATGGTGGACTGGTTTTGGTGGAACTTCAGACTGAAACAGACTCAGAAGAAGGAAGAAGCCGTCCACTTCTCAAAGAACTGGCCAGTGAAAACATTATGAATAATAGTGAAACATTGTCTGATATATTACTGGAAAATTTTATGAAAAGCATTGAAACATTGTTCAATACAGTACCAGAAAATGAGCCCCTCAATCATCTTGAGGTCAGAAGGCACTCAAAATATGACTGGGAAAGAACTGCCTCATCAGAGTGGAGTCTACCTTAATGATAAGGATAGAGTAGAGCTTTCACGGCCTCCATTTGCTGAAGTGGCATGACTCAATAAGAGAAGAAACAGCTATCCACTGATGATCAGAACATGGAATGGACAAAGTATGTATCTAGAAAAATTGGAAGTTGTCAAAAATGAAATGGAACTCATAAAGATTGATATCCTAGGCATTAGTGAGCTGAAATGGACAGGTTTGGGACATTTGAATCAGAAGACCATGTGATTTACTATGCCGTAAATGACAAAGTGAAGAGGAATGCATGGCATTCATCACCACAAGGAGTGTTTCAAGGTCTATCTTGAAGTACAGTGCTGTCAATGATAGAATAATATCCATACACCTACAAGGAAAGTCAGTTAATACGACTATTACTCAAATTATGCACCAACCACCAAAGCCAAAGATAAGGAGATTGAAGATTTTTACCAAATTCTGCAGTCCGAAATTGACTGAACATGCAATCAAGATGTGCTGATTATCTCTGGTGACTGGAATGCAAAAGTTGGAAACAAAGAAGAATCACCAGTAGTTGGAAAAAAAATTGGCCTTGGAGATAAAAAATAATACTGGAGATTGCGTGATAGAATTTTGTTAAGACCAATGACTTACTCATTGCAAATACTTTTTATCAACACAAATAGTGGCTATACATGTGGATTTCACCAGATGGAGTACACAGGAATCAGACTGACTATATCTGTGAGAAGAGGTGATGGAGAAGCTAGCTCAGTATCTTCAGCCCAAACAAGGGCAGGAGCTGATTGTGGAACAGACCATCCACTGCTCATTTGTAAGTTCAACTTGAAGCTGAATACAATTAAAGTAAGTCCATGAAAACCAAAATATGACCTTGATTCTATCCCTCCTGAATTTAGAGACCATTAAAATAATAGATTTGATGCACTGAACACTAATGACCGAAAACCAGAGGAATTGTGGGATGACATCAAGAACATCATCCATGAAGAAAGCAAAAGGTCATTGAAAAGACAGGAAAGGAAGAAAAGACCAAAATGGATGTCAGAAGAGACTCTGAAACTTGCCCTTGAACAGAGAGTAGGTAAAGCAAATGAAGAAATGACAGATAAATGAGCTAAACAGAAGATTTCAAAGAGCAGCTCAAGAAGACAAAGTAAGTTATAACGAAACGTGCAAAGACATGGAGTTAGAAAACCAAAAAGGAAGAACATGCTTGACATTTCTCAAGCTGAAAGAACTGAAGAGGAAATTCAAGCCATGAGTTGAAATACTGAAAAACTCTATGGGCAATACATTGAATGATGCAGGAAACATCAAAAGAAGATAGAAGGAATACTGTGGTAGTTAAGTTTGTGTGTCAACTTCCTGGCCTTGGTTGAGTGGCTGGGCAGCTGGGTGTAGTATTCCCCATGATGAGACTGGTAATCAACTCCATGGTGGAATCTACTGTGAGCAGCTGAGTATGTGCCCGAGGCATGTGGTCTTTTTCCTGTTTATAAGAAGAAGCCTTGGGGAATGGTCTCCAGCATATGGCACACTTGGACCCTGCATGTAGCCATGTCATTGTTCAGCAGCCTCCCATGCTCTGCCAACCTTGGGACTTAAATTAATGGCCTGCCATGTGGTTTGATAACATCAAGACTATGACATTTTATTTGTCGTTCTTGGGCTTGTTAGCCTCAGCAGCCAGTAGTTGCCTGAGTGAAGAGATGTCTCTAGCTTCAGTGGACTGGAAGCAGGAGGCAGAGCTGAAGTTCAAGCTTGAGGGGCTTTCACCCAGCCCCTAGAAACTGGCACTTTGAAGTTGGACTTCTAGCTTCCTGAACTGTAAGAGAATAAACTCCTGTTTGCTAAGGCCATCCCATTGGTGGTATATTCCTGTCAGAGTAGCACTAGGTAAGCAGAACAAATACACAGAGTCACTGTACCAAAAAGAATTGGTTGACGTTCATCTATTTCAGGAGGTGGCATATGATCAAGAACCAGTGGTGCTGAAGGAAGAGGTCAAAGCCACACTGAGGGAAGTGGTGAAAAACAAGGTTCCAGGAATTGACAGGATACCCATAGAGATGTTTCAACAAACAGATAACACACTAAAGACACTCACTCAGCTATGCCAAGAGATTTGGAAGACAATGACCTGGCCAACTGACTTGAAAATATCCATATTTGTACCCATTCCAAAGAAGGGTAATCTTACAGAATGTAGAAGTTATTGAACAATTATCATTAATGTTGCACACAAGTAAAATCTTACTGAAGGTAATTGAAAAATGATTGCAGCAATATATTGACAGAGAACATCGAGAAATGAAAGCTGGGTTCAGAAGAGGACATGGAACAAGGGATATCATTGCTAATGTCAGATGGATCTTGGCTCAAAGCAAAGAATACCAGAAAGATGTTTACTTGTGTATTATTGATTATGCAAAGGCATTCATACAGTAGAACGATGTCAAGAAGGGAGTGTGTCAGGGTTATATCTTTTCACCATACTTGTTCAATCTGTATGCTGAACAAATAATCCAAGAAGCTGGACAAATTGGAGGAAGATTCCTTAACAATCTACATTATGCAGGTGACACAACATTGCTTGCTGAAAGTGAGGATGATTTGAAGCACTTTCTAATGAAGGCTGAGGACTAGAGTCTGCAGTACGGATTACATCTCAATATAAAGAAAACAAAAATCCTCACAACAGGACCAATAAACTACATCATGATAAATGGAGAAAAGATGGAAGTTGTCAAGGACTTCATATTACTTGGTTTTACAGTCAACACCAATGGAAGCAGCAGCCAAACTATCAGAAGTCATATAGCATTGGGCAAACCTGCTGCAAAGGACCTCTTTTCAGTGCTGAAGAGCAAAGATATTTCCTTGAAGACTATAGCGTGCTTGACACAAGCCATGGTATTTTCAGTTGCCTCAAGTGCATGTGAGAGCTGGACAATGAATAAGAAAGACCGAAGAAGAATCAATGCTTTTGAGTTGTGGTGTTGGTGAAGAATCCTGTAAATGCCATGGACTGCTAAAAGAACTAACAAATCTGTCCTGGAAGAATTGCAGCCATAATGTTCCTTGGAAGTGAGAATGGCCAGACTTCATCTCACCTACTTTGGTCATGTTGTAAGACGGGACCATTCCCTGGAGAAGGATATCATTCTTGGCAAAGTGGTGGGGCGACGAAAAAGGGGAAGGCCCTCAATAAGATGGATTGACACAGTGGCTGCAAGTATGGGCTCAGGTATGGCAAGGATTGTGGCACTGGCACAGGTCTGAGCAGTGTTTCGTTCTGCTGTGCATGAAGTCACTATGAGTAGGAGATGCCTCTATGGCACCTAACAACAACAACAACAACAGTCTGAGCCCCGGAAAAGGTAATGTTGGGCCCTCCCTCTCCTGTCATACTTTACTTAGTCACAGAGGCATGAATACTCCCCCATGTTTCCCATGACTACTCAATCGGTTCTGCCCAAAGGCTCTGCATTCCAAGGCATACCTTTAGCAAGTGAGAAGGGATGTTGTCCACCAGCAGCTACTTTTGTGGTAGACTTTGGTGAAGCTGTCAGGCTACTCTAAGAAGACATTTGCAGCCCCATTGGGAAGAAAGCAGAGAAGGACATACTTATGGTCCAGAAACAAGTATTTAGTATGTACCAAAATGGGTAAATCTTTCCCTTCTATTAGGATCACACTAGTGGCTTCCCTTCAAATGGTGAGAACAGTGGCTGCCTTAGGCATTTTCCCAGGATGATTGCACCATACATACTGCCCCAGAGAAATACCTGGAGGGGTTGTGAATAAAGTCACCAGTTTTGCTGTATGCCAGAAAAGGAGATTCCTTTCCATTCTTCATGCTATAGCCGTCATCCCAGTCCATGTGAAATGTGACTGTTGAGGTCCTGTCTGTAGTAGGATGGTGGGATCCCATGTTAGGCTTGTCATTTCCTCTGCCTTCAGAGGGATGAAGTAACCAATCTACCCTGGTGGAGTGACACACAATAAACCAAGGAGCGGCTCCACCAACCAGTGCCAGGTCCTGAGGTTTCCAGAGGACCATGCTGTTCTGCTCTGGAAGCAATCTTGGTGGACATGCCTCTGGAGCCCATGATGTCACTTGTATCCTTGTTGGATGGTCACTTGGGACTTGAATCTGGCATATAGGGCTAAAGCCCCAATGAGAACTGAATTTATCAACCATCAAACTGCAGGCCGCACTTTGGGCCACCCCATCATGCAAGCATTATCTGATAATCTATCTGCCAGTCTGTCACTGGTTATGTTCCCTTATGCATATTTCCAGGATGGTGGGGCAGATGCCTTGAATATTGACATGAACACACAGGACAATTTTATCCAGCAGCCACCAAATTACTGTACTCCACTGCTATGTTTGTCTCTGGCTGTTTTCCAACTGAGGGTACTACAGTGCCCACTTTTCTGGTGAATCCACTGGGAAGCCTCTCCTTCTGGATGCACCATCCTAATTTGTGCTATGGTGTCTGATTCTTGGTTCCCTGGTGGGGAAAGAGGTAAATGGGCTGTTACATGAAAAAGAGTTAGGCTAGCATTTGTGGGTTGGAAGTGAGCCCTGTTCTCTCACAGGACTTCTCCCATACGACCTTGCCCATTATCATTTGCTGCTCCTTATGCCATTGGTCAATGCACATAGTTAATGCACAGGCTACCACCAGCTATCTGTTCAGAGAGTAAAGGGCCTTGGCTCATGGGAAATTACCATCCATCCAGCCCTAAATTAGGCTCATTGATTGGTTTGCCCTGAGCTTGTTTACTGTGACTTCAGGCAACACACTGATATTACTCAACCAGATGACTCCTAATAATTTTACTGACATTCCTGGCTCCTGAACCTTTTGGGTGTTCACAGCCTATAGTCTCCCTGGTAGGTGAGTAATTGGATCATCTAGACAATCTTGTAACAGAGAAATATCTTTAGCAGTTTACATAATTCACCAATATAGTGAAACCAATGAACAGTAATGGAGAAAGGAAACAGTCAGGTCCCCAGCAATCATCACACATCTCTACTTAGGGTTTCTAACAGGAACTGTTCGAGATTGCAGCGTGTATGGGGGAATCATCTTGTTAAGTTCCCTATAGGCCAGATCACAATTCAGGACCTTTCTGGTTTCTACACAGGTCACACAGGGCTGTTAAAAGCACTGCGGGCTTCCCAGTTAACTATCTTTGATAATTCTAAAATGGTTTCACTGATTTTTTATGTCCTCTGCACAACTTACATTGTTTGATGTCACCACTTTTTGTGGTGGGAGCAGGGTCACTAGTCCACATGTTGCATTCTTCCTGAGAAGTGCTCTCACTATTTTACCTGTAGTTGGAATTCTCTCACACGCATAGTCGGGCATCAAAGTCAATCTCAGGAGGGCATCCACTCCTAGAATGTCAATTGCCAGGGTGTCAGGGGCTTGAAACCACTCAGGATTTCCAAAGATAAGAGTGCATTCTGCCCCTGTGTTAACCAGAGGTAGTACTGTAGATTGTTTATCTTTGACCAATGTCTCGTGAACTCTCCATGGGCCTCTCTAGTCCCCCTGAAGGGCTCTGACCTGCAGGTGACCTCGGTTCCCACCTCTGCTCCCTTGCAATCAGTGGGGTCCACCTGGAGGCATGGGCCATTTACTCACAGGGGGGCAGTAGGTGTCAGTTGTTGTTGTTGTTGTTAAGTGCTGTCGAGTCGGCCCTGACTCAGCGACCCCTCCTTAGGTTTCTGAGGCAGTATCACTACAGAAGTAGGATTGCCCAACCTTCCTTCCGAGGAGTGGCTGGTGGGTTTGAACCGCCAGCCGTCTGGTTAGCAGGAAAGAGTCTTAGCCACTATGCTACCAGAGCTCCCCCGTAGGTCTCAGAGGATGGTATTTTCACTCTGGCTTCAGATTATTTCAGCTTGTTTTTTTTTTTTTTTTTTTTTTCTGTTCTGCTGCCATCCAAGGCAACCACTAGGTCCACCCACGTATATTTTTGGATGACTTTTTTTTTTTTTTCTCTCTCTCTCTTTTTTTATGACTAACACACCTAGGCCTCTTAGTTTCTCTTATGTTAACTGTTTCAAGCTGCATGTAGACGCTGCCTGAGGGCAAAGCCACCTGTAAAATTTTTGCTTTCATTCCTGTAGAAAAAGAAATTCATTATTTAGTCACAGTATGGTAGGAATTGAATTCTTTTTTAATGACTTTTGTCACAGACACTGACATCGTTCTACTGTATGAGAAGGGGAGGAAAGAGTAACGGAAAGGGAAGAAAGTGAAAGGAACAAGCGGGCAACTTCCCCACGTACCACACAGGTGGGAACTTCCCTAGCCTGCCATCTTCTCCCACTTCTCGCTCTCCCACCTCCTTGCCCATTTTCCCTGCCATTGCAGCCTGAGCAAGAGGGAGGGACTAGGGCAACCAGCTGGGCCCTGGATGGTGCTCTTGCTTATGGAGGGGGTGTGGTGGCAGCGGCAGCAGCTGGCTGGAGGGTGTCTGAACTCCCTCATTTGTGCTCTGTGCTTTTAGCTCACTTTGTCCTCTTGGAGCCATTTCCTACTCCACTTGCATGTTTGCACACCTGCATGTGAGCTTCTCTAGCTGCTCACACACCTAGTGGAGGTGGCTATTCAGAACATCAGTCATGGCCACACATGACTGTCTCATTCCTTTACAATGGTAGCTCCTCTTACAGGGCTCTTATACATGCTTCAGTGGTTAATAGGGTTTTGGCGAGTACTGACCCACCCAGAGAGCAACCATCCCATGGCTGCCATCTTTCCCACATATGAAGGCATGTACTTTCCTACAACCATACTATGCCACTTGGAGTTTTAGGGAGTCCCCACACTCATGCCGTGGTCCACATGCATTAAGCGTATAGGCCATACCTCCAACGTAGAGTTTGCTGGTCAACCCAGGATTTCCCTCATGGTGCTTCACCCCACTCACTGTATGTTTGGTCTCTTCACTAGCTCACTAATTGTCCAGACAAGAACCAGAAACTTGAAATTTACCTAGGGTGTTATGAGACTAAAAAAGGTAGGTAACTCCATGGGTGAAGGCCAATAGTTTATAAGGGAAATTACATACCAAGCAGGTCTTGGGCAGCAGCGAGATTAGTTCCGTTTTCAGTGCCTTCAAGTGGGAGACGGGGATTTTTATGGATTTGATGAACAAGGATGGCTCTGTAGCAGACCTTTGGACCTCCAAGGTCACCCTAGCAATTGTTACATAAGAATTATTTAACAAGAAGAAGTGGACTATCAGAAAACAAGAATTACAATATTTGGCTTGGAAAAGCCTGTTTCTCCTTCATCCACCTTAGTCCTTGAGGCAATATCTTTGCTTTTGAACACTTTAAAGAGGTTTTTGGCAATAGATTTGCCCAATGCAATACATCCTTTGATCCCTTGACTGCTGTTTCTATGAATGTTGACTGTGAAACCAGGTAAAATAAAATCCTCAACAATTTCAATCTTTTCTCTATTTATCAAGATGTTGTTTTTGGTGCAGTTGTGAGGATTTTATTGTCTTTATGTTGAGATGGAATCCATAGTGAAGGCTGTATCTTGGATCCTTATCAGTAAGTACTTGAAGTCTTCTTCACTTTCAGCAAGCAGGGTTGTGTGTCATCTGCATATTGCAGGTTGTTAACCAGTCTTCCTCCAATCCTGACACCACATTGTTCTTCATATAGTCCAGATTCTCAGATCATTTTCTCAGAATACAGACAAAGTATGGTGAAAGGATACGACTGACACACAACTTTCCTGATTTAAAACCATCCTATCATTCCATACCCTCTTCTGAAGCCAGCTTGAATTCCAACCTAAGAGGCTCATCTTCCAGCACTATATCAGACAGTGTTCCTCTGCTGTTTATAAGGTTTTCACTGGACAATTTTTTTCAGAAGTAGGCCACCAGGTCCCTGTTATTCTGTGTCAGTCTGGAAGCTCTGCTGAAACCTGTCCACCATGGTTGACTCCGCTGGTTGGTATTTGAAGTACTGGTGGCATAGCTTCCAATATCACAAGAACACACAGCTATCATTGCATAACAAACTGATAGACAAGTGATGGTTTTACACTGCAGCTTTGTGTAAATAAACTACATGTATTCAAGGATCTACTTAAAAAGGAATACCTCCTCCTCCCCATAGCTTGTCTGAACAAAGCTCAATATGGATCTATGTGTATGAATGTTTATGTTTGTGTAAATTCTTATGTAACAGCTTTAAACTTAAAGGTGTTTTAAATGATATTAACAGTGATGAGTAATATCACTTTTCAATACACTGGTACAAATTTGACAGGCTTAGAAGGAAGATGAGGCAATCTACTTCCGTAGTGATACTGCCTCGGAAACCCAAGGAGGGGTTGCTATGAGTCGGGTCTGACTCGACGGCATATAACAACAACAACAGATCATTTTGTTAAAAATTGGCCCATTTGTGCCTTCCTGCATATATGAACCTGTACATATGGATATGTGTTTGCATAAGTATGAATACATGCACCTACACACACATAAACTCAAACATGTAGATTGTATGTGGTATAATTGATACAAACATTTAGGGGGCATTTTTTATTCTTTTAATCACTATCAGGTGATATGATCTGATATTTTTCAAACCCACTTTGTAAATCTTGACTTCTAAGTTGGCTCTGCAGAGATTTCTCTTCGTATGTTTCATTTTACCAGCTAATGGACCTACAGGAGAGTTGAATGCCTTCTGCTTTGTGGTTTGTTTTTCACATATTTCTGAGGCACCTTTTGAGCCCTCCGCATTCTGAGTGACCTACACACAAGCCCAGTGAATGTCCTGACACCCATTAGTGGAGTCTGCATAACAGAGTCAAATCTGAATGTCAAATGGTTTTCAGTCTGACCTCCAACCCCAACTCTCACAGTGCAGAAAGCCACAACTCTTATCTCCTCCACCTGCAGATTTTGATACCAGTTCTGAAATAAAGGAGACCTTGTAACAAGAATGACTCCTACTTCAAGCTAAGGTCTGTTTCTTTCTTTATATCCCTGGGATATAATTATCTCATGATAAGCACCTTTGTGTCTAATGACTTAATTAGGTAATCACATAAGTGTTGTACGTGATGTTTTGTGTGATGAAAACGTGTAATATGTAGTAAATCGTCAAAGTTCTTTATTGCTGGACAGGAAAGCACAGTTACCCTGACTAGGGAATTTAATTCTTCTCTCTACCAAGCCAATCTTTTTCTTGGAGTGAGGGGGGGAATACGACTCCTCATACTAAAATGGGGGAGGGCATAATGATGTTTTCCTGGGCCTTAACACTTTGTAATCTGCCTTACACACTTACTCTCAGTAAGTGTGTATCTCTTGAACGGATAATTGCTACTTTTTTCAAAACAAGTCCCATTACAGAAAGCAGCAGCAGCTGTTTGAGTACTGGCATTTCTTTCTTTCTTTTCCTTTACTAAAGTTAATGTGTATTGTAGGAATGTTTAGCAGGTAAAAAATGATATTTTCAGAACTGTAACATTTCCGTTCTGTTCTGACATTCAGAGGCACACACTTAACTAAAAGTGACTGGAGATGTTACTTTGTCAAAAGGCATTAAACAACTTGAAATGACTTTCTATACAAGAATAATATGACTTCTAATGAACCAACAGACCCATTGCTTTCTCTTTGTCTCCCTCAGTCGGTTATTTATGAAGAGTTTTGTTGTGTAGGTTGACAAATG